>NC_142809.1:54191276-54309900 GCF_049724085.1 Artemia sp. Qi Xiang Cuo | reverse complement strand
GAACTGCTGCTTTTTTATTGGTTTTGGCTGCTCTTTTGGATATTATTCATTTTTTCTTTTGGGGATTCATTCCAAATTATAAACTGATAAATACCTAATATCAGTTAAATTATAAACTACATCTAAAAGGAGTAAATTTATCAAATTGAAAAATACACGAGGAACACTTTACATGAGAACATTTCAGTTACAATGGAACAAAAAACACTTAATGGTTTATTCGGTATGAAGAAAAATGAAGTGCCAGCTATTTTATTAGGTAAAAAATGAAAAGCTCATCCGTTTTAAGTGTAATTAAATGAAATAATATGCAGACTGAAGTAGCTCCAGGAAGATGTTGAGATTTTCATCCTAGTTTGTCACTTTTAATCCAAGCAAAATGTTATGATACTTAGTATCAGTTATTGAGTTTAAGCTTTGATTTCCAAATATTCACAAAAATATTGACGAAGACCACACTGCCTTTCCATATCAAACAAACACAACTTAAAAACAATCGGGAAATTTTTTTTCCAAGACGGTGCAATTTAAATCGGTGAATATTTCGACCCTATGTCCAAGGGCCGTCTTCAGCACAACATTAAAGAAAAATTATATATATGTATATATATAAATATAAATATAAATATATATATATATATATATATATATATATATATATATATATATATATATATATATATATATATATATATATATATATATATATATATAAAACAACTTACATTAAAATACGAAAAAAAATTTCCCTATTATTTTTAAGTTGTGTTGGTCTGTTCACAAAAATTACCCAATTTAAGAAAGTCGCAACAATAAGTCACCTGTGGTCAAAATACTCAAAGACTTCTTTGATCCCCACCCAGGCTCAAAGCTTCTGCTATGGTCATTTCCATGGAAATCTCCAAAGGGTTTCTTCTTAAAATAGCTTTCAAGCGTAGTTAGGGCTATTTAGCCTTTTTTGCTTTTCTTCAAAGCTTTGAAAAAAGTGTTATATTATTCCAAATGTTACATTTGTTATATTTGTGCATATTTTTGGTAATCATTTGTGGGGTGATAGAATTTTTTAGACCACTGTAGATACGCAAGAACGTTGCAACATCTAGTACCCTGAGGTCATTAGACTGTGAAAGACTCCTCCTTGAACCTCCCAAATTGAAAGCTTTTATTATGACCTGGCATTTTAATGTAACTTGGGCACTGGACCAAGGGCGCCAATGTTACTCGAGCGCAACGTTAGGTGGGGATGTCGATATCGCTTTCGTTACACCAATTCATTTTAATGTGAATCTGTCTGGTACTTATGAATGAATGTTTTCAAAGTAAACCCGTTTCATCAATAAGAAAAAAAACGGGTTTGACGCATATGTCCGTTTCCCTTTGGACGACAAAACCGTGCAAGTGCTTTATCAAGTATAACTCACGAAAATCTTCTTAATTTTTGTCAACTTTTCAACTTTTTGGCATCCCTGCTTTAAATAAAAAAAAATCAAGGTACTATCACTTAAATATAATAACTCCCAATGCCCCCCCCCCCAGCTCTAGATACCATTTGATAGGATACCGCCTCTGCTTTAAATAAAGAAAAATAATTAACTTATTGGCACCCCTGCTTTCAAAAAAGGAGGTATTATCATTTGAATATGATAGCTCACTACTCCTCCCCCCTCCTCTGGATACCACCTTGATAGGATGCCGTTTCTAATTTAAATTAAAAAAAATTAACTTTTTGGGATCCCTGCTTTCAATAAAAAAATTTCGAGATATTATCATTTAAATGTAATACCTCCCTCCCCCCCCTCTGGATACCACCTTGATAGAATACCGTCTCAGCTTTAATTAGAAAAATAATTTACTTAATAATTAACTAGGTCATAACATGATTCAAACAAACACGCAAAATGACGTTAAACAGCTTAGTATTCCTTGAAAAAAAATTTAGGGTATGAGTAAAGACAAGAACAAAAATGTCGAAATTATTCAGATATACCTCAAATTATTGGAAAACTGAGTCATAGATTCGCCGTGGCATTCAGTGAGATCCAAAGAATCTAATTAAAAGGGAGCACACACAAATGGCAAATTAAGCCAGTAGCCTATGAGAAATCGCAAAATACCCAAGACAATGAACAAGTCCTAATGGGGGGGCCCTGGTTCTGTTAAAATATTTCAATGGTTTCCCAGGGAATTTGACATCATTTTCTTCTGTCTCCACTTTAAATGAAAAAAAATAATTATATTTTTGGCATCCCTGCTTTCAATAAAAAGAAATGAGGTATTATCATTTAAAAATGATACAATTCATCTGTAGAAACAATCTGTCGGCTGTCAATCTCAAAATCCAACTGAAGGCTGAAGCTGTATAGTAGTGAATGCGTTCTATAATTCTATTCAAATTGAAATAAAATTTTTGACTACGAATGATGTAAGAAATAGTGATTAGGAAACTGCATTCGAAATGATTTAAACTCATTTCATAAAGACGATACATTTTTTGTCAACATATGAAGAACTGTGTATATTGCAATATTTGCAATTGCATACTGCATCTGTCTGGTTTTTATGCAAATCAACAAAAGAGACGAAAATTAATGAACAAGAGAGTAGTGAAGAATTATGGTATGCAAAGTAATATTTGGCAGAAAAAGTCACTGGTGATAAATCGCTAGGGGTGGCACCGTGATTGCGTGATTTTCAGGGATTCGGGGAACCACATTTTTTTTCAGGGTGACGCATAAATTTTCGGGGAAATACCCGAAAATTCGGGGATAGTGCAAGCTCTGCTTGATTTCTAATCAGGAAAATCGAAATACTAAACCCCACGAGAAGGAAAAGCTCCGACTTTGGTTGACGAAATAAAGAATTGCCGCAAAATTATTTTGAACTCGACCGAATGCCGCCGCCTCTGCCGGCAGCGGCGCGCCTGTGGCACGCCTGCAGCGTTACGTCACTTCGGTGGCGTTCAACCGGGCCTCTCGTCGACGGCGTTCGGTCGATCCACCGGTGCGGCGCCGGGGTCTATCTGAGACAGATAGTTGTATCATATACAAAACCTTATATTTTTCCGTTTTTTTATTTGAATTTCGGTCGAATGCATTTTTTTAATGCATTTCATATTTTTTTAATGTTACGACAAAATGAACATAAGACCATATCTAATTCTATTATTCAATTTCCGTTCAAAAGTAAATTGGACAACAATTTTATGTCACAGTGTTGCCCTCCAATCACTTTTGACTCTTTCAAAGGGCACTAGCCCTTTCAATTTCCAATCGAATGGGCCCCCTTTGAAATTTCTACAACAACTCTTCGTTTCAGAACCATGCTTGACCATTTTCATCATTTAAGCTTCTAATATTCTAAGCTTGGTTTACAGACTTATATTCCTATACCTCCAAGCTTTTTTCACAATAACAGCTATAGCTGCAACCTAGTAAAGAGCTTATCATGACCCATAGTAATCAAAAGTTTAAAAACAAGTTTAAAAAAAACAAAAAACTAGTAATTAAAAATTACCATTTATAACTTATTCAGGAATTGTAATTATCATTTCGATTAATATAGTTGTAAACATAATATTATATTATAATGTTGTCAATAATGAAGAATTCTCTTTTTTTTGTCTCTTTGATAAATGTTAATCTTCAATTGGATCGCTTTGATGGATTCTATAGGAACCAAGATAATCACAAGGAGTTATTACTCCAGTTACACCAGTTGCACCAGTTGCACCAGTGGGCATCGATCTTCACTCGATATTTTTTTTTTTTTTTCAATAGTCTTAATTACATTTTATTTTATTCGAAAAAGTTTTTGCATATTTATGCTAACAAACTATTCTGTATTGACAATGAAATTAAATTTTAATGTGCTTTTAATTTAAATATTACGAAGACAGATCAGTCATTTTCAGGCACTCGACTTCAGAAGAACTTATTAGGACTATTCCAAGTATTTTTGACGTCATTCGTATGAAATATTGCTGGAACCTAAACAGCCCAAGAAACTAACATTGGCTCGCAATTGTAAGGCAAGGAATGGCCAAATGCAGAGAATAACAGGTTAACATTCGAATCAACAGGAATTTGGCTTTCCTAAATACGAACAAGGGCTGATTTGACAACACTACTGGAATTTTCTAAAATTCCTATACGAAATTCTTTTTATTTGTCATAACTTCTTTTTGCCGACTCAATTTTACATGTAAGGGGTAATTGTCCGGGGTAAATTTTCATCGGATTGAATTGCCTAAAGGACCTTTTTATGGGGGATTTATGGGGGGGAGGGCGAGTTTCCGGGCATTATTTAAAACAATCAGAAAATAAATAAAAAACAAGCTTTTTCAATTGAAAGTAAGGAGCAACATTAAAACTTAAAATGAACAGAAATTATTACGGATATGAGGGGGGTTGCCTCCTCCTCAATACCTCGCTCTTTACGCTAGAAAATCAGTTTCTTAGTAGTTCTTTGTAAATCAACGGGTACTATCGTCAAAAAGAGAAATAAATACTATAGGCCGTTAGAAGATGCAAACTATTTCAAATTGTCGTATTTTAGAGTATTTAAATTACGAGTGTACATCTTTATTACCCCCTAATTTACAGAACAAAATGGCTATCTCAAAATTTTTATTGGATGTGTTTGGGGAAAACGTGGGCGTGAGAGGGGGGTTAGTTGCTCTCCAATCACTTTCGACTATTAAATAGGACACCATTCCTTTGAATTTACAATCGAAAGATCCCTTTTTTGAAGTTTCTACGACAACACCTTCTATAAAAACCTTGTTTGCCACCAGGACATAACTTACAACCATTTCCTCGAGGGTTGTGGAGGGATGCCCTCATCAAAAACATGTTTTCTATCTTAAAATTACCTAAGGTGAACAAAATGATTCTATCGCAATATTGATTGGTTGTAGGTTGGAGAATTATTGGCTGTTGCGGGGGGGGAGGGGCCTAGTTGCCCTCCAGTCACTTTCGACAATTCAAAAGGGCACTAGCCCTTTGAGTTTCCAATCAAATGAGCTTTTTTGAAGTTTCTACTACAGCGCGTTCAATAAAAACCTTATATGACCCCAGAGCATAACTTAAAAAACCCTTGCCCTCAGGGTAGTGGGGGAGTGTCCTCCTCAAAAACATATTTTCTATCTCGAAATCAACTACGCTGAACACAATGGCTATCTCAAAATTTTGATTGGATGTGTTTGGGGGAATAATGGGCTTGGGGGGGGGGGGGGCTAGATGCCCTCCAATCTCTTTTGACTATTTCAAAAGGGCAATAGCCCTTTGAATTTCCAACCGAATGAACCTTTTTGAAGTTTCTACGACAACGCCTTATATAAAAACCTTATATGCCCCCAGGGCATAACTTACAACCCTTGCCCTGAGGGTTGTGGGGGAGTGTCCTCCTCAAAAACATAATTTCTATGAGGAAATCAACTACGCTGAACAAAATGGCTATCTCAAAATTTTGATTGGATGTGTTTGGGGAACGATGGGCGTGGGGGGGGGGGGGGCTAGTTGCCCTCCAATCACTTTCGACTATTAAAAAGGGTACTAGCCCTTTGAATTTCCAATCGAATGAGCCTGTTTTGAAGTTTCTACGACAACGCCTTCAATAAAAACCTTATATGCCCCCAGGGCATAACTTAAAACACTTGCCCTGAGGGTTGTGGGGGAGTGTCCTTCTCAAAAACACATTTTCTATTAGGAAATCAACTACGCTGAACAAAATGGCTATCTCAAAATTTGGATTGGTTGTGTTTGGGGGAATGATGGGCGTGGGGGAGGGGGCTAGTTGCCCTCCAATCACTTTTGACTATTAAAATGGGCCATAGAGCTCTCGATTTCCAATCGAATGAGCCCCTTTTGAAGTCTCTACGACGACCCCTTCCATATAAAGTGTCCTGCTCTAAAGTAAAAAAAAACAATATATGGTACATTGTGCCAACATTGTTTTTATAGGCCCTCAGGGCATAGCTTAAAACCCTTGCCCCGAGGCCTGTGGGGGAGTGTCCTCCTCAAAAAGATATTTTCTATCTGGAAATCAACTACGCTGAACAAAATGGCTATCTCAAAATTTTGATTGGATGTGTTTTGGGGAATGATGGGCGTGGGGGAGGCCCTTCAATCACTTTCGACTATTAAAAAGGGCACTAGCCACCCCAATTTCCAATCGAATGAGCCCTTTTCGACGTTTCTACGACAAATCCGTTGATACGAGGTGCCTGTCGAAGAAAAAAAACAAAAAAACACATTGTGGCCACATCGTTCTTTACTTAGGCAGCGCGCTGCCTATGAAGACCCCCCCCCCCCCAGCCGATAACGAACTGTTTTCCATTTAGACCTAGATCGTTGGCCGAAAAGGACGATCTATGACAATCTGTCATTATTCATCTGCAGACCGTTTCCTAACCATCTCAACATTTCTCTCATTATAAACCTAGAAAGCAGGATTGAACTACACTTTTCGTACAGTCTACTGTCTGTAAATATGGTCAGTAAGCCGGGTAACCAGAACAATCCGTAGGCAATTTCTCTGAAAACATCTAGCAAATCTTCATCCGCTTTTCGGAGGGCATATGCTTCAGAGCCATATTTGACCACTGTCATCAATGTAGCTTCCAATAGTCTAATCTTGGTTTGCAACTTATCTTCCTATTCTTCTAAACTTTTTTGAACGTGAAAAAATCTCCTACCGTCTTTAACCATAATACTACAAAGGTAAGTGAAGCTGTTCACCTGATCAATCTTTTCGTTACCTAAAGTCACCTTTTCTTCCTCACTTATTCCTAGCCTTAGTGACTTAGTCTTCTTAACATTTATTTTCATACCTATTCTTGCACCCTGAACAGAACATATATCGTCCCTACTAATCTTCCTACTAGTTCAGCTCAGAAAAAGATTTTTGGGAATTAGTTTAGAAGTTTAAAATTATTACATACGAAATTTAGGGGTAAATCGACTATAATTAAAGATGTAGAACTTAAAACAAACTAGATATTTTGGCAAAAATATGACACTTTCAACATACTCTCCAGATTCCATCACTTCCGGTATGTATACACGTATGTATGTATACACCTCCTGTATGTACGTACATACAAGTATATGTTCATAGTTTTACGCTCAAAACGAAAAAGCGCGTCTCACATTTTATAGCTTTACGTGGAAGGAGATACTGAGGTTAATGTAGATAGGAGGAGATGGGTGGGAGTCTTTCGGCCAATTTCAGAGTAAAAGGGCTCTTCCCCCTGTGTGCAGGCATGTGGTTATTTTTAATAAGATATCAAAGTCCAGAGTAACAAGGGCTTATACTCACTGTTTCATTTCAATGAATGCCTCATCTATTTGGTCAGTTGACACCAATGGAATGTTACAGCGTTTCCAGAGTTGGTATAATGGACAGACGTTCTATAGGATGAAAAAAAGCAATAAAAACAAAGACAAATAAGCCACAAATAATATTTCATAGTTTCTGTTAATGCTATAGGATATCGTAAAACACTACTTTTCGTACAGAAAAATTTCAATTCCTCAATTCAACTTAATACATCCCTCAGCCTAAAAAACATTCAAAAGACATGCATCATAAAAACTATTATTTAACTTTATCCATAGAAACAACCTACATTTCTTCCCTCTAATTTTGCTTTCTTGTTGAGATACTGTCTGCATGACAAACAAATATGTCACTAGGTTGTGCCCCTTCACAATATCCCCTCCCAAAATGAATTTCTTCCTTACACACCTGTCTTTACAATCCAATGAAATGAATTTTTTCCAACACGAGAAGTGATCTTAAATTGATATGTTGTCGTAATTACAAAATAATGTGAAAGCATCACTATTGAAGTTACATAAAGTTCAAATTTTTATTTTTGAAATTCACAAATAAATAAATAAAAACAACACTTTCTTGCTGGAGGAAAACCTATGAGAGTTTGCGATTATGCGAAAATCCACATAAGTGCTTACCCTTTACATCAAATAATTAGTTAAATCTATTATTAAAAAAACTGAATTAAAAATAATAATAGGCAAATAAAAATATAAAAGTAAAAATAATATCAAATTGAGTCTCCATCACTCATCAATACTAGTCCCCGCCCCTCATCAAAGCCCCCGCCCCCTCCCAGTATCAAAGACATAGGTCTATTTATACCTGAACACCGCAATTTTTAAATATTTTAAATTTTTGTTGTTTAAAAATTATGACGTTTTTGGGGAGTACGACATTTTCCTCAGTGTTGCCAGGTTAAACCCTGGAAATAAATAAGTAAAACTTTTTTTCTTTTTCCAATGAAAAATTTTTTTTACTAAAGTAACTAAAGGTTTTACTAAAGTAACAACTTCTTTAAGATGTTTAGTGCCATTATTTTTTGCTGATTTTTCACGCACATTTTTTTTTACACCCATTACTACCAGAAAACTGCACAGGTACATACAAAGGTCTATTCACTAATAATTGAATTCCTGATTTATTCCTCTAACATATATATGGATGTGTAAGTTGCACTTAACAAACCAAAGAATCAGAGGTACTTATTTAGAATCCGATAAACACGCGGGAATTGTACTGAAGATCAGATAGCATTACCCGGTGAGACACTGCATAAATAAAGGCTTTCTCATTCCAGAAACTATATTTAAACTTTAATTTTTTAGGGTTTAAGGGGAATAAAAGGTACCTAGGTTGAGTTGCGTATTTAATATATGCTATGCTTCGCCCCACACCCCCTTAATGTGCAAATATATAGCCCAAATTTGTTTCTGAACTATTATATTTTCAACCTATTTTGTTTTATTTCACTAGTATTAACGAAGCTTCACTTCTCGCGTGTTTATCGGATTCTAAATAAGTACCGAATCAGATTTCATTTTCACTGTCCTTGGAACTATTCCCCATACAATATAAATGCATAGGAGTAAGTAATAGCAGTACAATTGTCGTTACCGGTGGTTTTTTTACGCTACCAATCTTGTCATGCAGCTTATTTTGACTTCTCAAGTACTAATACTCCAAGATGGAAATACATGATGATAGACGGATCAAGAATAAAAATATCAACATTAAACGTGATCAAGGATTTCACTTAAAGATTAAATTCGAGTTAATTAAGTATTAACAGAAGCTACCAGTTTCATTCTTTTTTTAACATATATCAGAGTTTGAATCTACAATCTATGTAGCCCAATTTTTATTTTAGATCAGCCAATACATGGCAGGTAAGAACATATTTCTTCATGGATTCACATGTTGTCTGTCACCGAGTTGGCAAACATTACCACAAAATTACCGAACTCGAAAATCTTTTAAGTTTGAATCTACAATCTATGTCGTTTGATCTTTATTTTAAACGAACCAATACATGGCAAGTATAAAAAAAATTCTTCATATATTCGCGAGTTGTCTGTCACCGAGTTGGCAAACATTACCACAAAATTACCGAACTTGAAAATCTTTAAAGTTGGAATCTACAATCAATATAGTACAATTTTTATTGTAAACGAGCCAAAATATGGCAAGTATGAAAATATTTCTTCATGTATTCGCGAGTTGTCTGCCACCGAGTTGGCAAATATTGCCACAAAATTACCGAACTCTCAGATCTCAAGCGTTTTAATGTACACTCTATGTAGTACAATCTTTATTTTAAACGAGCAAGTATGGCAAATATGGCAAGTTTGAACATACTTCTTCATGTATCCTCAAGTTGTCCCACTTGCAATGGACACTGACTGTTGACTGCCGCCTTTCGTCTTCACTGTCCGAGTCACCAGATTCAACACAGAATACTTTCGAACTCAGACAGAGTTTGGGCATGTGAGATTGTAGGCCGACTCGCTCAAAATACCAGATCTATAAATAAAAGTTATACAAAATTAAGGCAAAAAAAGCACCATAAAACTAGAATTACTCCTCTCCACCCTAATTATGAGATATGCACCGGATATCTGGTGATTTAACTCTGGGAACCAGGGTGAAAATATCAGGACATTATACAAAAGTTATTAATAAAAGAAGCTAGGCTTTGATAGGAAGTCCAAATAATTATGACAATAAATCTATTGAAATTGTTGAATTACTGGATAATTTTGATACGTCGTTTTGTTTCTTAGAATATCTAAAGCTCTAATTTGGCAGAGACAGAAAAGGCCAACCTAAGATGCTTGTAAGCAGAATCTAAGCCATCAATACAGCAATTTTTTACATATTCTTTCCTAGAAATTTGGAGACCGAAAGCGGATAAAAAACGAGAGCAGGTGAAGGAGGTGAGGGTTTCCTGAGAGTGAGAGGTGAGGGAGGGAGGGAGGGAGAGAGAGAGACAGAAAGAGAGAGAGAGAGAGAGAGAGAGAGAGAGAAGAGAGAGAGAGAGAGAGAGAGAGAGAGGATAATACAATGAGTGAATGCTCAATCAATACAATGGAATTTCTGTCTTATGTCTCCCAGGTAATACATTCGCCCCAAATAAGAACGAAGCAAAATTTACCATATTCCAATAAATAACGCCATGCTCATCAACAAAACCAGGACTAGATAATGTGTCGTCTCCCTCGTGCTTCAGGACATACTCCAGTTCGCGTCGAACAACTAACGGACTTATGAACGGGACTGTTATTGGTTGATGCAGGCGTGGAGTTTGATGTAGGTGTGGAGTCTACCAAAATAAAACATTCATCAGGTTAAATATCACAAAGAAAAATAATGTAGCCTCAAACAAGGGCGTGGAAGACAGAAACACGCAGATGGTAGACACGTACACAGAAGTTTATTTCCACGAGGAAGATAAATTGGTTTAAACTCGAAGAAAACAGGGGAATAAACCGAAAAATATAGGGAAGATCGAAAAAAATAGTCTTGAATTGAAAGAATATCAATGAGACTACTGAAAGAATCTTGAAAGAAGAAAGAAGGAAAATAACAAATCAATTAGATTATTCATTTAGGATCTTAGCGTTCAGGCGACGTGCGCTAGATTATGACAATTATAACTTGTTCACACAATTTCGCGATGTGGTTCAGAATAACTTGCTCTATTTTCAGTTATTATTTTAAAGGCCCAGATGATTGGTTTATTCTTTTTGTTTTATATATATATATATATATATATATATATATATATATATATATATATATATATATATATATATATCATCATCATCACACACACACACACACACACACACACACACACACACACACACACACACACACACACACACACACACACACACACACACACACACACACACACACACACACACACACACACACACACACACACACACACACACACACACACACACACACACACACACACACACTACACACACACACACTACTACTACTACTACTACTACTACTACTACTACTACTACTACTACTATACTATCATATATCATACATACATACATATATATATATATATATATATATATATATATATATATATATATATATATATATATATATATATATATATATATATATATATATATATATATATATATATATATATATATATATATATATATATATATATATATATATATATATATATATATATATATATATATATATATATATATATATATATATATATATATTTTTTTAGAACTCAGTATATAAGTGTTGAGAACTCAGTAGTTTAGCCACAGATTGTGTCGCAGTTGAATGGCCACAGATGGTGTCGCAGTTGAATGGCCAAAAATGGCCTAATGATACTCAAAATATTTGCAAAAGTTTGCAAAATTCCGTTGTGCCCAACCTTTCCCAGCACACCATGTTTTTCTTTTTAAAATGGAGTATTCCTCTCTTCTAATTTCATCTACTTTTTATGCTTTTAACATTTTCTTTCATTATATATTTCTATAATTTATATGGCATTCAAAAATAAAATTCTGTAACTGCTTGCCTAAAAAAACCGCTCTTTGAAAAGTTTTGCTTAATTTCTACCAGAAGCCTGAAAACATAGTTTTGAGTACTGGATTAAAAAAAAAAAGTACACCTCTAATAACTCACTCTTAATCACCTCAGCCCCCCTCCCCCACACAGAAAAACAAAAAAGAAGAAAAAAAGAAGCAAAAAAGTCTAGTTAAGCAACAGATTCTTACAAAATTACCTACAACAGATGTCCCCAAATGGGAACATCTGGGGACATTCCCAACTGGGGGTACATACACAACCAAGAGGGAGAGGAGAGGAATAGAAAATATCTCTGGGGACGATTTTGGAAATAATTTATTACGTTATTATCCAATAAAAGTATATTTTTACCTTATATTACCAAACAGTTCGTGGAAACGACATATAACTAAGGAGTGATTCGGCCCAATGGTAACCAAAACTCTGAAAAACAGAATTTTTATAACAATAGATACATTTAAAATTTTGGCTTTTTATGGTGATTTCAAGGATACGAAATTCATCAAGTTTAAAACACCCATCAAAAGCTACGTCAAAAGCCTGAGAAAATTTGTCCGATTTTCGAAAAAGAGGAGAAACACCCCCAAAAATTAAAGCGACCTCAATGAAAATCTCACCATCAGATTCAGAAGTTATGTTTTCTTATGGATTTGTTGTTTTTAATATATGGTGATTAGAAGTGTGTTCAGCTCAGCTGCTGTTTAGTAACTAAAGTGCATATAGCGTCTAAACTAAAAATTAGTTTTGTTATTATTTTTTGTGGTGTTGTCGTCAGGATTGCCACCACAGTCAGTTCCTAAAGTGCTACAATTGCCCAAGTTTGTGTGTTAAACAGCGATTTCCGGTGCTACAGTAAAAAAAATTGACTGTAATAGTGCTAAAACAGCACTTTTGTGCTATAGATGGCAGCCTTGAGCACGTGGTACAGTGCTACACGTAATGATATAGTGCTAAAATAACAATTTCGCGCTACAGGTGGCAACCCTGGTTGTCGTCACTGAGAGGAGATGAAGTGGGATTTTTATCAAAATCTAAAAAAAAGGAGAGAAGGTTGGTTCAATCAGATCAAAAGGAACAAAGGCCCGGAACGAGCTGGCAACCACTGCTTTATAAAGCTGCTGCTGTATCTTTAATCATGTTACATCCAAAGGCATAGTTATTGGGACTTTCAACTATGATAAAAAGAATGGCTACCTAACAAAAAATAGGACGATCTTGGGGGGAAAAGGAAGGGGAGGAGGCCCAGTTGCCCTCCAATCTTTCTGGTCACTTAAAAAGGGCACTAGAACTTTCAATTTCAATTTAAATGAGCCTTTTTATAATATTATAGAACTAATATAATATTATAATATTATTGAAAATTTATAAGTAATTACCTGTTCCTCTCGGTCAGGTACTTGTTCAACGAGTCGGTCTAAACAGTCACTTATGCTCCTGGGTCTCCTTGCTAAAGAGGAGTCAGAACATATACTTTTGGCTCCTTCACTATCGCATCGACGATGACCCTTTGCTGTGTTCTCTACACTACAGAAACCAGAATCGGTGCCTAAGATTATTCAGAAATTAGAATAAAAAAAGTACATAAAAAAAGAAAAAAACTGTGAAAGAATGGAGATATCAGTATTACGGTATGCTAAGTTCTGGCCGAGGACGCTCGAGCGACGTCGTTTTCACGCGAAGATTCATGTCGAAGGAAAACGACAAAGCAACGTCGTTGTTTGAAGTTCGGCTGTGCTAGATGGTCTCCTTCTCAATAACAGGTCTTTATTTTAGATAGCCTACACGTATAAAAAATTCAGATATCAAGTTTTTATCACTGCGTAAACAGGCAGTTTTATGTACTTTAAACACAGTTTTACGGGCTCGGGAAAGATATTGTTCAATTCTGATACAAAAATAAATTAACCGTATGTTGGTGGCCGCAGGAACCGACGCTGAAGATTATTCAAAATTTTGGGAAACTCAGTATTTGCTTTATGTAAATATTAAAAAAAAAAAAAAAAAACACAACTCTATAACTGTGATAAAGCCGAAGGGTCAGTATCAATTTAAAACCTGACGGAAGAAACCTGACGGAAGATAATGGAGCAAAATATATGTCAATCGAAGATTGATGTCGAGTGAAAATGACCAAGCGACATCGTTATCTGAAGTTTAGTTTTCCTAGAAGATTTCCCTCAGAAAAACAGGTCTTTATTTCAGATAGCCTACACACATAAAAAAGGGAGCCCAGACAATCCGGAAAGGAAATGAAACGAAAACTGGTAGCCCCAGGAATCAGTGCCTAAGATTGTTCGAAATTTATGAAAACTCAGTGCATGCTTTTAGCACATATTAAAAAAGAAGAAAAAAAGAAGATAAAATGGATGGATCAGCATTGAGCGAAGTTCTGACCGAAGACGGTCGAGCGAAGTTCATGTCATTACCTGAATCTCGGCTTTAATTGAAAATTTACTTCTCAAAAACAGGTCTTTATTTTAGATAGTCTACAACCATAACAAAAGAGTAAAGATAGTAAGTTTTATCACTGCATAAACGGGAAATTTTTATTTACTTTCAACGCAGTCTCACTGACCGGGGAAACAAATTTTTCAATTTTGAGCCAGAAAGGAAATAAACGGAATAATGGTGGTCCAGGGAATCGGTGCCTAAACTGATTAAAAATTTTGTGCATAAAAAAAAAAAAAAAAAAAAAAAAAAAAAAAAAAAAAACCCGAAACTGCGGTAAAATGGATAGATCAGTACTAAGCTAAAATCTGACCGAAGAAAGTCGACCGAAGTCGATGTTAAGCAAAAATTAATGTCGAGTACAACCGACTAAAAGACGTGTTTATTTGAAATTCAGCTGATATATCTAACAGAAAGCTTCATTAGAAGTTTTTCTAGAAGCTTCCCTGTATAAAATAAGTAGCTATTTTTTATGCATACATAAAAAAGACGTAATTCCGTAAACAACCTTGGTCTGCCATAACCAAAAACAAAAAAAAATTAAAGAAATACTGGTTCTGCAAATGGCAACAACTGGGAATAGAAATAGCTCTGAACAGAGATACTTGTGACATAAGAAATAGTCATTCACGTTTTATTTTATCAAATGAGAAGCTGATAGTTTATTCATCCCTGAGATAGATCCTGAATCACTTTCACATTCACAAAATGAGACGTGTCGCCCACCCTCCAAATCCAAAAGAGCTTGAACAGAAGAAGCACAGATTAAAATTAGATTAAAATTATATTTTTTTGTTATTTCTGTTGACTTTCCGCGTTGTTTGGTTTTTAGATTTTTCTAATTCTTTCGATTTTGGTTTTTATTTCTTTTTTCTGTTGACTTTCCACATTGTTTGGTTTTTAGATTTTTCTAATTCTTTCAATTTGGGTTTTAATTTCTTTTTTCTGTTAACTTTCCGCGTTGTTTGGTTTATAGATTTTTCTAATTCTTTCAATTTTGGTTTTTATTTCTTTTTTTTGTTGACTTTCCACGTTGTTTCGTTTTTAGATTTTTTTTAATTCTTTCAGTTTCGATTTTTATTTCCTTTTTCTGTTAGCTTTCTGCGTTGTTTGGTTTTTATTTCTTTTTTCTCTTGGCTTTCCGTGTTGTTTCGTTTAGTCAGTTTGGTTTTATGCGAGTAGTCTCATCCACGTTTCTGGTATTTTCTTATAATTTCTCAGACAGCGCCGAAGAATGAAGGTGGCAGTTCTTCCGAAATTTTCGCTTTGTTCATCCAGCTTGACAGCCTTATAAAACCCAACATTGATCTTTATTTCTTTATTTTTGTTTTGTTAAAAAAGAGTTCAATACTATATTTTTATCAGTGTATAAGCAGAAAGTTTTACTTATTTTAAATACAATTTCGTCGGTAAGGGAAAGTGATCGGAAAATGAATTAACAGAATGTTGGTGGTCCTCAAAATGGTGCCTACAATTGTGTAAAATCAGTTCCCCCCCCCCTCCATGAGAAATTCTTCTCCCCCCGCGAAAAATTTTTTGGTATAAAGACCCTCCGTCGTAGCAAACACGCAAAAACGAACTACAAATACTTTATGCTGTTAAACAGACCCGTGTTAAAGGGCAACAAAAGAATACTGGTTATGCGTTGAATGCGTTGTGCGGCAGTAAACTGCTCGATGACGGTCGAGCAGTCGATGTCAAAGTGAAAACTACCGAGCGACGTCGTTATAGAAAATTCGGCTGATATTTTGATTGATATTTTTTTTGTTATTGTTTTTGCTAGTTTTTGGCAATTTTCATTTTTTTTTTTCTGCCAGCGTACCGTCTTCATGTTCCAACGAAAAAAGTAAAATAACCGCCTCTTTTATTATTGAATAGCCACCTTCATTGGAAGAAGATTAATCCTTTTGCTGTATGCACGTGTTTATAATTTATTTTCTTTCTTAAGGTTTATGCTTACCTTGCATGTTTTGGACTATGTATGTGGACTATGTATGCGTTGTGATTATGTATATGCTATGCGCTTAAAAATGTGTATATTTCTTCTAAATAAATATATTATCTTACCTTGAAGCCATCTCCGGCAATCTAAATAACGATGATTCTGTAAATTTCTTTTTCCATTTTGTATATTCGTTCTTTTTTGTTATGGAAAGACAAAGTTGAAGATTAAGAGATTAAAAGTACGTATAGGAAAAATAGAGTTTCCAAAATAGAGTTTCTTGTCTCTGGACTGGAGATCACATTCAATCAAAGAGATGACATCAAGGGGATCACATTACAATCCAAGCTGGTACTGCGTACCGTCTTCATATATCGTCTTCTTTTTAACGAAAAAAGACAAATTTTATATCATTCGACAGCTTAGATTTAGCTTTATCCATCAACCGTTGAACCATCTACAATGTTTTGCATAAGAGGAAAAACAAATTTACATGAAAGGAGACGGAGAATTCATCTGGTAATAAAATGTATGTCTTCTATGACATCTAATTCCAGCCAAATTGAGCTTAGAAAACAACTAACCTGATTGGTTGGAATTTCGCCTCCTTCTATCCTTCTTATCAATTAAACTAGTTGAACTACCTCCAGTGGACCGACCTCTTCTTAGATGTCGCCAGTCCTGAATTTGTATGGACAGGGACGCTACAATATTCGTGTAACAGTAAGGACACCTGCAAAGATGACATTCTATAAGTAAATTCTTCAACAAGCAATGAATATAGGCCTCAACCGTTTTGATACAAACAAACAAAAAAAATACAATTTAATACACAAAAAACAACAGGAATCATATCATTCGTGAAGCAAAAAGTTGTAGAGAATCCCATTATGTTAGTAAAACTAAATCAACATCACACCTGGTTTTAATTCTTATTTCCAAAAGTATAACGAATAACTGAAAAAAAAAACAAGAAAAATTGTTTCTTCTTTTTCCTCCCCTACATCCCAAAACCCCAAAGAATGAACTCCAATTCAACAACCAATAGAAATGCTCAAAACACCGAAAATCGGCCGCTATAACCAAACAGCCATTCAAACTACCTTCATTAAAAAACCTATTAGCCTCACTCTGTAGATTCACCACAGTAGAAACCACAGACTACAACCAGGCAACACGGGTTACTAACAGTGACCAACAAAAAATTAGAGGGAATCAAAAATTTTTTGGTAAAGGTGGAAATTCTCAATAGCAAATAATAGAGGAATCCTAAAAACCTTGAAACTTCGCCCCTATCCCCTGCGTAAAGGCCTGCTTAGGGAGAATTTCCAATACGCGTAAGGATGAGAAACTACCCCTGGAACACTCCCTGAAACTTCACTCCCCATGGGAAATTTTTCCCTTGGATCATCCCCCCTCCCCACAAAAGAATTATTTGTATACTTTGCAATAACTACACATAGTTATTGTTTACATATAGTATGTTTACATACTATATGTAAACAATGGGCAGATTTCGTAGCAAGAAATGTGGTTTCAAATTAGAAATATTATAGAAAACATTAAAAATAGCCGAGTATTAAAAACGCAAAAGGAAAAACAACATGAAAATAAATTCTTGACTTAAATGCTCACAAAAGAAACAAATATTCATCATAATTCAGTTAAAACTAACTATCAAATTGTAATTATTACTAAAAAATCGAAGGGGACTTAGCGTCAACCCTAAAGGTTTTGCTGATGGCGGCTAAAGGCTGAGTTTACTAACATAATATGTCACTATTAGTAAAAACCCAAATTGTTAAAAGTGTGAGATAATCAAAAGAATTTTGGGGTCCCAACTTCAACAGACATCTGCTTGTGGGGTGGAACAAAACTAGATATCCACAAGTGACATATTTATAACCAATTATTGGATGATTTTTATGAATTAATCCAATAATAATTGGCGAGTTAGCTATACTAATTGTATTGATAGCAAGAACAAAAAATAGTTATAGAATTACCCTGAGGTAAATAATCACTTCTTAGAAAATACTTTGTTCAATTTGAGCAAGCAGCAAGCCAAAGAAACAGACAGGGAGATTATTTTTGCCAGGAGGATTGTATGGAACCAATGGTTCCAGAGAATTAGGAGAGGGATTATTCGAACGGAAATTCGAAGTTCTAGCACCCCTTTTAAGTAACCAAAATGATTGCAGAGCAACTAACCACCCTCCCACGCCCCTTTTTCCCTAACGTCATCCGATTAAAATTTTTAAATAGTCATTTTGTTCAACATAGTTGAAAGCTCCAATAACTATGCCTCTGGGGATGAAATGACCCCAAAAAGGCCCCCGGGGCAAGGACTTTAAGCTACGAAATCTGCCCATTGTTTACATATAGTATGTGTTATTGCAAAGTATACAAATAATTCTTTTTTGGGGAGGGGGATGATCCAAGGGAAAAATTTCCCATGGGGAGTGAAGTTTCAGGGAGTGTTCCAGGGGAAATTTTACACGGGAGAAATTTGCCATTTTTCCTATACGAAATTCTTTTTATTTAACTTACTTTCTATTTAGCGACTGAAATTTACATGTTCAGATTTTCCGGGAAAAAATTTCAGTCCGATCAGAACTACCTGGGAGATTTTTCTGTTGGGGGGGGGGGGGGTGTAAGTGACTTTCCGCGGCATAAATTCTCCATGGGGGATTTTTTTGCGGAAGAAACTTTCCATTGACAGGGGGGGGGGGTGATTTCCTGGAAAAAGCTTGATGCAGGGAAAGTAAGGAGCAACATTAAAACTTAGAACGAAAAGAAGTTATTACGTATATGAGGGGGGAAGTGCCCCCTCCTCAACACCTCACTTTTTACGCTGAAGTTTGACTTTTTGTTCCAAATATATAAAAATGGCTCCTGAAAGCCAAGAGTCGATTAATTAGAATAATAAACTTTTTTAAAAGTTCCAAAAAACTCTAGCGTAAAGAGCGAGGCATTGAGGAGGGGGCAACCCTCCTCACATACCCAATAATTTCTGTTCGTTTTAAGTTTTAATGTTGCTCCTTACTTTCAGTTGAAAAAACTAGTTGTTTCTTTATTTAATGTCAGGAAAGGGGTCACGTCCGAGATACGATTATTTATCGAAAAGGCTAGCACAAGAAAAAAAACGAAATAAAGCTAAATGTGACATACCTAGTATTTAAATTAGACTCATCTGCAGACCAACCGGCTATAACGTCTTCGTCATAGACAGCGTTGCCACAATTGTGACACTTTGAAGCAGACGTAATATGAATTTCAACATCGGCAGGATCAACACTGGTTTGAGTTTCATTGCGCCCAAGCGCTGTATCAAGTAGACTAGACAGTGATGTAGATAATCCACCTGGAAATTAAATTTTCTTCATAAGGTGAGTTACAGAGCTAAGGCATAGTATTATAAATACAACTAAATATAATTTTAAAACGGATTATATATATATATATATATATATATATATATATATATATATATATATATATATATATATATCATAGGCAGCGCGCTAGCGCTGCCAAAGTAAAGAACGATGTTGGCACAATGTGTTTTTTTTTTTTTTCTCCACGCCCGGGCACTTCGTATCGAAGGAGTTGTCGTAGAAACTTCGAAAAGGGCTCATTCGATTGGAAATTGGAGTGGCTAGTGTTGTTCAGCGTAGTTGATTTCTAGATAGAAAATATGTTTTTGAGGAGGACACTCCCCCACAAACCTCGGGGCAAGGGTTTTAAGTTATGCCCTGGGGGCATATAAGGTTTTTAAAGAAGGCGTTGTCGTAGAAACTTCAAAAAAGGTTCATTCGACTGGAAATTCAAAGGGCTAGTGCCCTTTTTAATAGTGGAAAGTGATTGGAGGGCAACTACCCCCCCCCCATACCCATCATTCCCCCAAACACACCCAATCAAAATTTTGAGATAGAAAAGTGATTTACTTTACTGATTTACTTAGGCAGCGCTAGCGCTGCCTAAGTAAAGAACGATATGGGCACAATGTGTTTTTTTTCTCCACCCGGGCACTTTGTATCGAAGGAGTTGCCGTAGAAGCTTCGAAAAGGGCTCATTCGATTGGAAATTGGAGTGGCTAGTGCCCTTTTTAATAGTCGAAAGTGATTGGAGGGCAACTCGCCCTCCCCCTACGCCCATCATTCCCCCAAACACATCCAATCAAAATTTTGAGATAGCCATTTTGTTCACCGTAGTTGATTTCCAGATAGAAAATATGTTTTTCACAACCCTCAGGGCAAGGGTTTTAAGTTATGCCCTGGGGACATAAAGGTTTTTATGGAAGGCGTGGTCGCAGAAACTCGTAGAAACGTAGGGTAAGAGTTGTAATTTATGCCCTGGGGCCATACAAGGTGTTTATAGGAAGTGTTGTCGAAAAAACTCGAAAAAGGCTCATTCGATTGGAATTCGAAAGGCCTAGTGCCCTTTTTAATAGTCGAAAGTGATTGGAAGGCTTTATATAAGATAAGATATTTATTTCGAGAAATTACTATCACAAGCCCTGAAGGGCCGAATTCGAATTTCGAAGTCCATAAAAAAAAAAACAAGCAAGAAAATCATAACAAAAGCACAACAATTTAAAGATTGGCAACCAATGAAAAAAAAAAAAAAAAAAAAAAATTAAAATAAATAAAAAATAAAATATAGGAATGGTGTATGATTACTTTTTCACTTATATTAAAAAACTTAAAAATGGCAACTAGTTAATAAGATAAAAACTAATCAAACTGAAAAAAAATAAATAATATACACATTAACAAATGTTTAAAAAACAACATAAAAAGGGGATAGGGAACAAAAAAAAGAGTATAGAGAAAACCGAGCTGTTTCTTTTATTATATAAGAGAAACGACAAAATTTATGCACAAATTAACCACTATTTATTAAATCAGTAAAAAAAGGGATAAAAGATTTCTTATACCGCAAGGTAGTACAAAGAATGGGAGATAAGGTGGGGATAGGCTGGGACACAGTTCGTGGAGGACGATTTCTATCAGGTACATGGTATTCAGGGAAAAGGTTCGCAGTACGGGGGTTCAAAAGTGCCAACTTACCAAAACGGAGGCACAAATTATTTCTTCGTCTCTCGAGGGTCTCTAGGTTTGAAATATTTAACAAATACAAATAGGGTATCTTGCCCTCTTTAAAAATAAGTCTTAGAGCTCTCTTTTGGACATTTTCAATTTTTTGTGTTGCTTCATTAGAGAGGCCAGGGTGCCACACAGGACAAGCGTACTCTAATATGGGACGCACAAAAGAAATGTATACTTGTAGTAAATGTGATTCGGGGCAACTGAATTTATTTAAAAGTTTAAGGAGGGAAAGCGAGGAGTTTGCTTGTCGTAGGATATTATTTATATGGGCATCCCATTTCAAATTAGAAGTAATTGTAACACCAAGGAGTTTAAGAGATGTGACAGAGGTTTCAGGAGGAATAGAAGCAAGAAAAAGCGGAGGGGATTTAAGGAAAGTTACTGAGACTATTGCGGATTTAGAAGGGTTAACTGTCATGTCAAGGGAAGAGGCCTCACAGGCAATATCTTGGAGTATGCCCATTGGGTTGCTAAAGATGTTTTTATGACATATCTCTAAAACTGTCAAGTCATCGACAAATTTCCATCTATTGTCATAAAGGGTTGAAAGGCTGTTAATCATAAGAGAAAAAAGGAGAGGGCCTAGAATAGTCCCCTGAGGAATGCCATTAAATATGGGGAGGTGATCCGAGAAACAATTTAGATATTTAACTGCTTGGGATCTATTAGAAAGAAAAGAGACAACGAGCTTAACAAGGAAAGTTTCAATGTGGAATTCATTTATAAGTTTATCTATGAGTAAATTGTGGTTAATCAAATCAAAAGCTTTTTGAAGATCAATAGAAATCAGATTAAGCCAAGTGTTAGATTTTTCAAGTAATTTACCCATGGTATCAACAAGATGGATCAGGTAATGAGAGGTTGACGTGGATTTGAGATTACTAAACTGTCTAAGATCAATGAGGGGGAGGACTTTCATCTTAAGCCAGTCTGTGAGAAAACTTTCATACAATTTTGAAAAAATCGAGGTGAGGGCAATAGGACGAATGCCATCAAAGCCAGGCTTCCCATTTTTCTTTTTGATTGGGGTAATAAAACCTTGTTTCCAATATTGAGGGAACTGTCCAGATTCGGTAATTTCATTGAACAGGGTGGATAGGGGTTTTGAGAGGTAATCACTGAATGCTTTAACAGAGGAACAGGAATATCTAAAGGGCAAATGCTTGATCGTTTTAGTTTTTCAATTTTTTTTACAACATCAAGTGGAGAAATATGTGGGAGTGAAAAAGGAACAGGAATATCCGGAAATTTGTAAGATAGTGGTGGAAGACTCTGGACAATAGAAGCCAGAAACTTATTGAGGTCATTAGCTGTGGTCTTTGGAGGTTCATTTATATTAAAATTTAGTTGTTCTTGACTCTTGCCGGTAAGTTTTTTAATTTCAGAGTACCAGTTCTTTTGTTTATCATCGCGCAAGTATTTAATTTAATTTTTATAATAGGCTCGGGCAGCTTTTCTAATTTGACTTTTTAATTCCTTTCTTAACTTATTTGCTTCAGCTAAATTACCCCTGTTAAATAAGCTTATTTTCGTGCGGATTAATATTTTTATGTGATTACTTATGTAAGGTTTATCACTGGAGCACTTTCTGATTTGACATTTTTATAGTAAAGATCGATATGAATATAATGTATTATTTTTGTTGTTGTTGTTGTTGTTTAGACCAGGGCAGTTTGTATCAAAGGAGTTGTCGTAGGAACTTCGAAAAGGGCTCATTCGATTGAAAATAGAAAGGGCTGATGCCCTTTTTAATAGTCGAAAGTGATTGGAGAGAAACTAATCCCTCTCCCACCCCCACCCTCCCATTTGACTTTATGTTTAAAAACTTAATGTTGCCTTACGATTAAATCAAAATGCATTGTTTTAATGCTAATTCCCAATAAGGCATCTCAGCAGTATCCAAAGAACGACTGAGGGTATTATGTTTAAACTTTCGGGGCTACTTCTGCTCTTAAAATTTAACGAAATCAAAATAGCGTAAGTGTTTCCAAGCTATCAAAGAAAGTAAACAGATTTTTTTTTGCGAATGGTATCAAGTTTTCCATTTCAGGTCAACTAGAGGAGGTATGAAACTAAAATAAACACTACTATTTGTGTTCAGATTTTTAAGAGGGTGTATGCTGTTAAAAATTGCTGGAAAATTTTCTCCAGCATACAAATAGCAGACCTAACTATAAATTTAAAAAAAAAACGAAAAGATTTAAAGTATTATTTTCTTTTTTTCTGAAAAGACTATGTCAATATAAAACGAACAGAAATTACAATAAATAACCGAGTCAAACTCAAAACGAGCAGAAATTAACATAAGTTGGGCTCAAAACCCCTATGCCTTCCCAAGGCCAGAACATAATTTGCACTCTACTTAACAAAATACAAATGAATATGCATTGTAAGTTTAATATACATATACTGATATTTAGTAATCAAAATCTGTACTGCCATAATAGCACACAGCCAGCAACAGATGTGACACAACAAGAAATTATAACACATGAAATACATAAACATAAAATGAATAAACATAAAACATAAACATAAACATAAAAATGAATTATCGAAGGCCATACCAGAAATACTTACTCATGTTAGAACTTAACTATTCATCTATATCAATAGCCTACCTGTTACCTCTATGTTTGATATGATTATTTATTTTAATTTCTGTTCGTTTGGGTTCCAGTTATCCTTTGACAGTAATTTCAGGCCGTTGTAAAGTTTTAATTATTATAGGATTTTTTTTTTCAAACAGTTCGTGGTAACAGCTGTAAGCAAGGAGCGACTTGGCCCAATAGTGACCGAAACTCTAAAAAACAGAATTTTGATAAAAAAAAATTGATGCTTCAGAAGAATTGAATTTTTATGCTGAAAAATTATGAGCCTGAGAAGGTTTGCTTTATTTTCGAAAAAGGGTTAACATCTCCAAAAACTCATGTAATCTTATTGGAAATCGCACTCTAATGTATAGGTTTCAAGCTCCCATCTGTAAAAAGGTGGAGTCTTGTGTTTTTTTTTGCCAGAAGAAAGGTCACGGATGTGCGTTTATTTTATTTTATTTCTTTATTATTGCTGTTTTTTTTTGTTCTTCCCAGGGGTGACCGTGCCGAATCAATGGTGCTAGGAGATCGGGAGAGGGTTCATTTAAAAGGAAATTAAAAGTTCTAGTGTCCTATTAAAGTGACCAAAATCAGAAGGCAAATAGCCCCCCTTCCCAGGCCACTTTCTCCCAAAGTTGACCGATCAAAATTTTCAGACAGCCATTTTGATCAACATAGTTAAAAGGTCCGATAACTATGCCTTTGGGGATGATACGAACCCCCACAGCCCCCTGAGAAAGAGCTGCAAGTTATAAATTTTCCCATTACTTCTATATAGTATTTGCTATTGGGAAGTATGAAGTATACAGACATTTTTGGGGGGTTTGGGGGGGGGGGGTGGGGGTTTGTTGGTGTTTCTTCAGGGAGAATTTTCCGTTCGGAAGAAAATTTCTGGGTGTAAGCTTTCAATGTGAAATTTTACACGGGGAAATTTACCCGAATTCCTGTACGACATTGGATGTATTTGTCCTACATTTTCTTTGGCGACTGAATTTTACATGTGGAAATTTCCTGAGGGAATTGACTGGGGAAAATTTTCAGTGGGGTCGGAATTCTCTAGGTGATTTTTTTGCAAAGGGGGATTTTCCACGGGAGAAATTCTCCCGTGGGGATCTATCACTAGGAATAATTTTCGGTGAGGAAAGTTTCCGCGGGAGAAACTTTCCATTGCAGAGAGAGAGAGAGAGGAGGGGAAATTTTTCACGTAGGAGGTATTTCCGGTAAGAATTCAAAAATAATCAAAATTAAATAAAAAAACAGCTGTTTTTTCGAATTTGAGTATACTATGGTGAATTTTCGGGCGGAAACGTGAGAAAGAAATTTTCTGGGGGGAATTTGCAGCGAGGATGGAATTGTCCGGGGATTATTTCCCCGGGGGGAGTATTTTAAGCGAAAAAACTTTCTAAGAAGAACTTTTCCTCGGGGGGGGGGGATTTCCGTGGAAGGGGATGCTGGTTTGATGGCATTATTTGAAAAACGATCAGAAACTAAATATATAAAAAACAAGTTGTTTCAACTAAAAATAAGGGGCAACATTAAAACTTAAAACAAACAGAAATTGTTTCGTATAAGAGGGGGTCTACCGAAGGTAGACCTTTGGTCCCAGTTCATAAAGAACAACTCCTGAAACACAAGGACTGTTTAATTAGAATAAGAAACTTTTGTAAAAGTGTTTTAAACTTTGGCGTAAAGAGGGGTATTGAGGAGGAAGAGCTGCAAGTTATAAGTTTTCCCATTACTTCTATATAGTATTTGCTATTGGGAAGTATGAAGTATACAGACAATCACGAACAAATTCTGTTCGCTTTAAGATGAAATGTTGCTCCTTACTTTCAGTTGAAACTTTTTTTTGTGCTCAAAAACACGACATTGTTCCTTACTATAAGTTCACGTAGGATTTAAGTGTCCCGCAAAACATATGATTTCGTGACAAAGTTACAGTAGTAATTCGCATTTACTTACATATGTAATTTACAGCTATAGGAATACAGATAACGGTTATAATAATTAAAAAAAAAATGCTTATTCCTACTAGAAAATATAAGATTCTAAATATTACAGGACTCAGCCAGTGAGGAATATTTTTTACAGGGCAGGGTGGGGAGGGTAATTTCGATAATACGTGCATTTTATGACTGATCAAGTACTTAAATATTTAGCAAAGAATTCACCATGACCTAATCAAATGTGATATGACTTCGGCTTATTCCTCAAGCACAGTTTTTTCCGTTTGATACTCGCGTGATTAGTCAAACCTTTTGTAAGAGTTCTACAGTTAAATATTAAGACAGTAATACAGGGTTAAACTATTTAATACTTTTTACATCATTTGGTGAAGAAAATGAGCCATTTTGACAGTTTTTAAAGACCTGTTTTTGGTAGAAGGAAGTTAATTTTTAGGCATCCACCCTTCCCTCTAAGCGAAAATTTAAGGTCCACTTTCTCCCTGCCTGAAAGTTTCAACTTGGTCCCCCAAGACGTTACTAAGATATTGCAGATACGCTATTTTGATAACTTGAAAACACATAGTGTCTTGATTTACCTCGCTACTTAACGGTGAACAGATGCCAAGTCCCAAAGGGGCTTTTGCCGTGAAAACGTTTAGGTGAGTCGGAGGCAAAACAGTTTTACCCCCCCGAGTCAACAACTTCGTGAACAAAGGCACTATTTTCTGGCAATTTCCGAGAGTGAAAAAATGATATTAAACGAGTTTTGGTAAAAATAAAACCTTCTAAGTAAGGCAGGAGACACTGAATTGAACCAATTGATGAAACTTCTTTGCTTTTACGACAAATCTTAATTTTTACGAAAAGTGTCTCATAAAGTCTGAAACTACCACTGGCGAGAGATCAGGAGAAGATTAAAAGATCGAAGAGCACTTTCTATCCTATCCTTTGGGCCGCGTGACAATCCACATTTGAGGTGAGATATCTCTTTATAATGCCCCCTTGGTGAATTAATAAGGATAATTATCGTAGCAGAGTGACGACGAATCTTTCCTTTTCGTACAAAGGATACAAGATTAAATTAAAAGTCATTAGAACCTCAGAATAAACGGGATGGTAACGAAGCATGCATCTTAAAGCTGTTTTCCTCTTTCGTTAAGATTCAGTACTTAAGTAGACGACGTTCAGGTAATCCTCCACGAGCGTTCAGATAATCCTCTACTCAAGTAATCCGATATTTATAATTTCATCAATGACGTAAATACTCATGAGATGGTTCCATCATAGCTCAACCCAATCCTGGAGGCTCAAAATAGGTATTTCAAAACTGAAAAGCTCAGACAAGACAATTCAACAAAGGTAACGCAACTCAACACAAGATCACAACCCAGCAGAGGTACTTGAACATAGGCACCTCAAAATAGGAGAAGCGACTATATACAGGGCAATGAATACAGCCCAACAACCGCAACTGGAACTCGGCAAAGGTAATTCAAGCTGTGGAATTTACTCACGACATGGTTGATCAGCATTGTTGATCAAAATTTTTTCTGGTCGAATAATGCTGTTGTAACCAAAAATTCAATCTGGCCGAATATTACTGTTGCTATCAAAAATTTTTCTTGTCCAAATACAGTTGTTGCCACCAAAACATTTCTTTTAGCCAAATATTAATTCTGCTACCGAAAATTTGGTCCTGCCGAATATTGCTCTTGCCTTGTTGCCCCCAAAAACTTATTCTTGCCAAATATTGCTTTTGCGATCGAAAATCTGTTCTGCACGATTATGTCTCTTCGACCAATATTGGGCTTGTAAAAAAAAGACCCAAAATTGGAAATACTCTCCGTTTAATTTGTTAGCAAAAACAAACCTGGACGGTTTTGAAATAAGAAAAAAATAAACAAGAAGAAAGTTAATATTACTCAGATAATTTAGAAGACAACTAGTTTCAAAACTGAGGTTTTTAGACGACAATGAATCAGTTTGCAAATGACTGACACTCTCCAGTTTTTTTCATTAATAGTAAAAAAAATAAATCATTTTTGCTGGTCGTCAATCTCTTTTCGCGTTCTGAAACGCACCAACAGAAACAATTCTTGAAGTCTTGCCAAAAACAGGGCGGCCACAGGCTCAAGGAGTCAAATTACGGGCTTTAAGGACTCTTTCGGCGGTAAGAGACCTTTAGGGATCTTCCTGATACCAAAAAAGGAACGAATAGGTACCTCGTTGTTGTTGTTTATCGTATATGGACAGCTGTTGTTTACTGTATAAATGACACAATCAACATCATACTCGATATTCACACCAATTCCTTCAAAATCTGAACCCAGGACGGTCAACAACGAACTCGTGTCTTCTGGAAAGACACGAGTAATATCAAGATAGTCCGACCACTAGGCTTTCCACATGGATATTCTTGGGTTTATTATTTCAAGATATTTGACCTGTAGTACTAAGATGTCACACTTGTACACAGAATAAGGTCACGCCTAGAAAGCGATAATTTACACTATACTACTTTTTACCCCAGATCACCATATTCTCCCCTTTGTCAGATTCGATTGTGAATTTACTTTTTCGGCGGCCCTTCTTCCCATAATTATCCCATACAATGCTGCGCCCTGTATTTTTAAAGTGTTGCAGCGTACTAGGTCAGAATTCTTACCATAGTCACCATCTTTACGCGATTCAACGCCATCTTGCGATTCTCGGTCCGAGGAGACACTAGCCTGGGATTGGCTAAGAATATCTGCTGATGATGCACGACGGAGCCAGTTTACGCCCCAAGAACTACTTCCAAAGGATTCATTGAGATCTTCTATTGACGCTAAGCTGAAAAGAACATTCAATTACAAAAACAGTGCCAGAAAATGCTGAACATTAATGGAGGTATTTAACATAGCTAAATTTCACAATCTATATTTTAAATCACCAAAAGTATTTAACGCGTGTTTCTTTTTGGCAGATATATGAAATTTTTTTATTGGCACTAAATTAGTTTTAATCCAATAAACAGTTATAGCAACAGGTTCCTATTTTTCGGTTCTTAAACCCTATGTTTAGTATTAAGATCCATCTAGGTTTCTAGGTTAAAAACATTTTTTGAAGAATGATATATGCTGCTCTGAATGACATAACAATAACAAATTGATGAAGGCGAAAGCTCCCCCTCCCCCCCAAAAAAAACAATAACAAACAAACACATACAAAAAGTCTTTGGCGCTTTTATATGACCAAATAGGCACTCTGTTTAACTGTTTAACTGTTTATTTGATTAATTCAACATAACAAAAAACATATACCCCCAACAGAGAGCAAAGCTCGTAAAATTGGGTAAAAAAAAAAAAAAAAAAACAAAACAAAAAAAAAACAATTTCTAATCAAAACAAAAGAGAGAAAGAAAAAAAAACTGTTTAAAGAAAAAAAAAAAAAAAAAAACAAACATAAAGAAAACAAACGCTGGACAAGTGAGGCACGGAAGGCTATCCCAACATGGGTAACTAATATAAAAAAAAAAATAATAATAATAATAAAAAAAATTTTAAAAATTTTTATTCCACCATCACAGGTCAATACATAATTTTAATATTTTCTTCCTTAGAACTGATATTTGCCGAAATGATGCCTCAATTTGAATTCTATCTTTCAGCCTATATTTATTTGAAATAAATGGTATTTGGTATCTAATTGAAAATCTAGATCTTTCACAATTAACAAAGGGAATTCGATATGTTCCAGAACACCTAAGAGCCGAAGGAGGGGGCAGAATCAACAGAGATTTTTCATAAAAATAACTACTAGGATCTTGTATTTTAAAATGCCATATTGATATATTAAGTTCTCTTATATGTTTCAGATCTAATAAATTCAAGAAAAGAAATAATGTTTCATTTTACGATGCATCTCTAAGTTTTTATGGACGATGTAAAAAATTTCCAAGTATTCTCACTGCTTTATTTTGAAGGATCTTTAGGGGTTTTATATGCGTCCAAAAAGTATTTAAATAAATAATTGTGCAATAATTTAAATAAGGAGCAAGCAAAGAATGATAAATTATTTTTAAAATTGAAAATGGAAAAACATGTTGCAAACGATACATAGACCCAATATTTTGCGAAAGTTTCACCCTTAAATGATCAATATGAGTTTGAAATGACAAAAGGGGATCAATAAAAACTCCTAAATAACGATACGATTGAACTCTACGTATTTTATGCTCACCAACTTGAAGCTCCTGACATGAAATTTTTTAGTAGCACGTTTTGAATGACCAAAAACCATAAATTCAGTCTTCTTAAAATTCGGTACTAAATAATTAGAAACAAACCATCGATTAACTGAACTAACAGTGTTAAACAAATTTTGAATTAATGTAGATGAATCCTTCGCTTTAACAGAAACAGCTGTGTCATCTGCAAATAAAATTGCAAGACCATTATTTCCCTGCAAACATCGTGGAAGATCATTAATATACATCAAAAATAAAAGCGGACCTAATACCGATCCTTGTGGGACACCAATATCTTCAAGATCATTTAAACTAGACAAATGTCCATCAACATCTACCACGATTTTACGTCCATAAAGGTATGATCTTATTATATCTAGTCCTTTCCCTCTTATACCGGAATTTTCCATTTTATCAAAAAGAATTACATGGTTTAAAGTGTCAAATGCTTTTTTAACATCATAAAAAACAGTAGATACATGATAATTACTATCTAAGCAGTCATTTATTTCTAATACAAGAGCTGCAACTGCTTGTTCCGTCGAATGGCCTGCCCTAAATCCAAACTGATATTAGGTAAAAAAATTTATTTTATCTAGATAATTAGTAATCCTTCCTTTAAAAATTTTTTCCAATACTTTAGACAATGGTGATAAAATTGCAATAGGACGATAATTATTTGTATCAGATTTATCTCCTTTTTTATGCAATGGTATTACACGTGCAATTTTCCATCTTTTAGGAAATGTACCTGAGAAAATACATAAATTTAAAATATGAAGCAATGGTTCAAAAATTACACCTGCAATATTTTTTAGCAAATTAGTTGAAAGTTCATCATATCCCAATGAATTACCATTTTTTAAATTCTTAATAACCTTTTGAAATTCTGCAAAAGTAACCGGGGCCATAAATATGCTCGTATCTTCAGTGGGCGGTAGATATTTTTTATGCGACCTTGGGGAAGAAAGGTCAACTTCTCCTGAAACAACAGATGATCCAATACTAGCAAAATATTCACTAAACTTCTTAGCAACAGCTTGTGGTCCTCTAAATTCTTTACCATTAATATCAAATAACACTTCAGGGTGTAACAACTTTTATTTCTTCCAATTTTATCTTTAATCAAACTCCAAGTTTTTCTAGGGGAATCTGAATTTCGAAAAGATTTTTCATAATAAAGTCTTTCACTTACTCTAAGGATCCTTACCAGCATATTCTTATTATTTTTAAAACGCGTTAAATTTATTTCCGTGGGATATTTTATTCTAATTTTATATAAACGATTTTTCTCATTAATAGATCTCAAAAGTGATTCATTTATCAAAGGTTTTTTTGTGGTAAGTTTCTTTCCTCTCGGGATCTTATATGGGCAAAAAAGATCAAGCTTTTCATTCATAATATAATAAAATTTATCTAATGATTGGTTCGGATCCTTCTCATCAATTACAGGACTCCAATCAACATCACCAAGCCCTTCTTTTAACCTTAACACATTTTTATCTGAAAAATCTCTACGCTTGGTTTGATTTTTTTATTATGCGGGAAATTTATAAGAAAATCAGACATAATTATACAGTGGTCAGATGAATCATCAGGAATAATAAATGTATTAACAGCACTATAAGGTGAAAAAATATTATCAATAAGTGAAAATGATGTATCAGCTATTCTAGAGGGCACAAAACATACGGGGTTTAGTCCATAAGATAGTGGGCCCTCCAAAAACTGCAAAATATTTCTATCTATTCTATTCTGATCTGCAGATAGGAGTTTCATTAAATCAATATTAAAATCACCCATAACTAAATAAGGAGTATTAAGACTAGCTAATTTATCCAACATACTTTCAAAATGATTTTTAAATTCTATCTGGCTGGATGACGGAGTACGGTAAATAACTGCAATTAAAAACTTCCGATTATTTGGAAAAGAGCATTCAACTACACAAGATTCAAAAATCATTTCAATATTCATTGGCAAAAAATCAATCCTTATACGTGCTGGTATGCAATTTTTAATCAAAACACCAAGACCCCCTTGTTTTTGTCTTTTCCGACCGATGTGAAAAAATTGGTAATCTTTTACATGTATATTTTCAATTGAAAAATCATCTAAAAAAGTTTCACATAGGCCTAATATATCTGTATCTGAATCCGACAAAAAAGTTTCAATCACATCCTGCGCAGTCCTCCAACCCCGGCAATTCCAAAACGACATCCTACTTGTATTTACATTTTTTCTTCCCAGCTCATTCATAAATATATATTGATTTTTTGGGATATCAAAATTACTAGAAGTATCTTCATCATCACCAGCTACAATAGTTTGAAAAATTGACTGAAATGAAAGAGAATTCCGCTCAAATTCTTTTAACCTTGATGATGGAATTTCACGATTATCTCTATCCATTATCAAATATTAATCCCACGTTAAGAGCAACCACACCATGCCCCAAAAGACCAGCAAACCATAATAAAAAATAACAATTTAAAAAACAAAAAAAAATAATCTCCATTCCAAGTCGTTTTACCTCAGTTCGACTAATCTGCGCAACTTTTAATTTAAACTCTATGTGGATCTAAACAAAAAAAAAGGAAAAAAAAAAAAAATAATAATAATAATACACCTTATATAAACTAAACATAAAAAAAAAACACTTTCAATTTAAATGTTTTCATTCATATTACTTGGGCACATGAACTATTACTGCAACCCACGACATTACGACATTTGAACATCGACAGGGACTATAACAGGCACTTCCCTTCGGGCAATGGAAAATTTTTTATGAACATCGTCAATCTCCGGTATGTCATCATTGAATGTGTATTTGGTAATCGAGCCGTCTGGTCTTTTCACTAGCAGATTCGGCTGAAACCCCTTCGATATCCAGGCATCACATCCATGATCTTTTCGTAATTTGTCACGTTTCGCTAGAAGCAGCTTTCGCACTTTACGGATTTCAGTTGGGACATCATCACTGATGAACAGGTTGCTGTTGTTTCCAGGGAATGTCTTATCCTTCAGCTTGCTAGCAATCTTCAATATGGCAAACTTATCGTCTTTTTTATTCAGTGTCACCTTCAAAAATTTACAGTTGCTATCATAATTAGTAACTGTGAAATTTACTTCGGGCATTTCCAGCCCGTGACGAACTACCTCTGTGAATAGAACTTGAGAGTGGTTATTATCCTTACAAGCTGCGTTCCATATGATGACATTATTTTCTAGCTTTGCAGCTTCCATTCTCACAATCCGAAACATATAATCTTCATTTTTCCTTCTTAATTCCATTATTTCATCCGTGCAAGTTTTTATTTGCATTTTGAGGCTAGAGGTTTCATTCTCAATCTTTCCAATTTTCGATTCAGTATTGTTTATCTTATTCGTTTGTAGCGATTGTTCTTTTTCCAATTTATCCACCCTTGCGGTAAGAGTTCCTAATTGATTGTTGATATTGTCCAACTTATTTCCATTTTCTTTCACAACATCAAGAATTTGCTTAAAATCCGCAGCTATTATCGATATTTCCGGTTTCGAGCTAGAACTGAGTCCTGAGGTGTCAAATGAACTGTCCATGCCTTCTTGCTTAGCATTTTTCCTTTTACGTCCCATCTAATCACAAATATATCAATAATCCTTGATATAATATTGACACATAAATTCACGCCACACAGAGGTTTTAACTACATCTTATTCTGACGAGAGCATTGAATGATGAATAATAATCTTTATTATTGCCAAACTGGAATACCTCACTTGGATATCTTATGAAATTAACTCAATTTAAGAAAGCCAAAAGTTCAATTAATGCATTGGTCAGAAACTCCAGTCAATTCAATTTATCCAGTGACGTCACACATTCCACTAGGTTACAGATACTGAATAAATGTTTAAATAGTTTATGAGACTTAAAAGCGTTCTCACTATTTCGTAACTACTGAAAGAATCCAGTATCTAATTAAATCAGAATAAAATCCTTTACCGACAACTAGTTCAAAACTGGGATTAATCCTTTTTAAAAGAATAGATAGATCTTAACTGTTCAAAGACTGAATCAATACTCACTGTTCACTTTTTCCTCCATCTCATTAAGTTCCTATTTCTTTTGAATGTCTTTCTGCTCTATTCGAGGCCAGTATAGTTTTGTTTGGCCCCAGATAGATGGCCCGCCGGTATCCTTTATCCCTAAAGTATCCATCTTTTGGGCCATCTATCCGGTATCCTTTATCCCCAAGGTATCCATCTTTTGGGCCATCTATCCAAGATAGATGGCCCGCCGGTATCCTTTATCCCTAAGGTACCCATCTATCCAAGGCATCCATCTTTTGGGCCATCTATCCGAGATAGATGGCCCATAGTTGACCACTGTCATTACGGTATCTTCTGAATTCTGATAGTCTTTGAAGATTTATCTTCCTATCCTTCTTATGAGTTACTAACTATGACAAGAGATAGTATGTCAAGAATAGGAAAGTGGATGAAGGTTGCAGGGTCGTAATTTGCTACTGGGCATGGCCACTGCCCCCTCCAAACCCAAATTTGCCCCCCCCCTCCCAGATAAAATTTAGTTTCTGAAAAAATGTTGTCAATTTTAACATAAGCCTTATAATTCAAGTATCCAGTGAAAACATCAGTTTTCTTTAGTATTTCTTTGCCTTTATGGTAATACATGACTATTTTTCAGTTTTCACTGTCATTTTCACTTGATTTGGGAAAATTGGCTCCAACTTTGCACACACACCCCCCCAAGCATTTTGACGAAATTGCGGCACTGAAAGGTCGATCACCTAAAGATGGATTATAAGAAATCCCATAGGGTAATTTTTTGTAGATCGCCAAATTATTATCCTTGGTTCAAGGAATTAAATGTTGGATCTTACCGTATTGAGCTGGTGTGTTTGAGAGACATCAGCCTGAATATGACAAAGGAATTCGTCAGTAATTAGAAAACCGGTTAGGATGTCTACAAGGTCAGCATTTTCGATTCGCCATGTTCTTCCTTCTATATGGAAGTCCCTTCTTTATGATAAAGTTCAAGAGACTGATAAGCCGACTTTTCGTACGTCGTTTAGGGACAACTTTTTGGTGTTTATGATTTAGGATGTTTTTTTTTTAAATAGATCGAGCAGGGAAAAAGTACAGAATAGTATTGTTATATTATCAGTATAGTACATGGTCTCAAGTGGTGATTATATATATATATATATATATATATATATATATATATATATATATATATATATATATATATATATATATATATATCTTTTTTATCTAAGTCCTCAAAAAAAAGTTTCACAAACGCTAATCTTAACTTTTCAAAATCATTAAAAAATTTTATTTTTATTTTTGGCACGACAAAGTAGCGAATTTGGTAACATTCTAAGTTACGTGGCAGATATTGAATCAGACTTGGTCTAACACCGTCTAACCTGATGGATGCCCACAAGAAGGCACTTGTGCGCAGGAATCCGAATCACAGAGTGTGCAGTCAGTAGCGATACAGTAACTTTTATTAATCCCTGTTTCTATCACCTTTACTTAGTACGCTTTATCAAGAGCCCTGGAATTGAAACTCAATTCGAGCAACACTAGCGAAAGGTGTTTACTTTTTGTTTGTTTGTTATTTTTTATTGTGACCAGTTCTCTTTTATTTTCTTTACTTTTAAGCATTTATGTTCTTAATTAATTTAAGTTTTCGTTAATTTAGTTTTATATTTATTTACTCATTTATTTCATTTTTGATTTAGTGATTTTTTTTTATTATTTTTTTTTTTTTACTAGGGCCCAAAAATACTGAATAGCATAAAGTGCAGCGTTAAATGTACATTTCTTTTCCCTAATTTAGCCATCTTTTTAAATTCTTTTTTGTTAGTGATGTAACACGATTATAATTTGCTTACTTTGATTTTATTTTTCTTAATTATTTTTTTTAATTACTTCACCTTTATGTCTAATTAATTTTATATTTACTAGTTTATTTTATTTTTTTATGTTTTTTATTCTTTTATGGATTCCTTTTCTTTTCCTTTGAGGCCACAAATACTGAGCATCATAATGTACAACCTTAAATTTCTTTTTCCCAATTTGGCCAAATTAGCCAACATTTTTACTTATCTTTTTTGTTATTTTTCATTATAGCTTGTTTTCATTTACTTTCTTTTTTTTAGTCGGTTATTTTTCCTTAATTAACTCACATTTTTGGTTATTTAGCTTTATATCTAATTACTTATTTACTTAATTTTTAGTGTTGTTACTTATTTATTTCACTTTTTCTTACTCTTTTTTTCATTTGAGCCAAAAAATACTGAATATTATAAAGTGCAACTTTAAATGCACGTTTCTTTTTCCTAATTTAGCCAACTTCTGTAAATTCTTTTTTGTTTGTAATTTTTTTAAATTATAACTTGTTTTCCTTTATTTGTATTCGTTTTTTAAAATCAATTTACTGTTTTGTTTATTTAGTTTTATATTTACTTGGTAATTTATTTCATTTTTAATTTAGTTATTGTTTTCATGTTTTTTTTTAAATTCGTTTTTTTTTTTTCATTTGAGGTTCAGCTTCGGGTTCTTTTATTTACAAACTAAATACAACTACAATATGGGTATGCCCGGCTGAGAGTCTAGCTCGTATTACCAGGCAACCAAGATGCTGAACCAATGCTGTTCCTTTTTCTCAATTTAGCCAAATTTGCCAACTTTGTTACTTCTTTTTGTTTGTTATTTTTTTACAAAAATTTGTTTTTATTTATTTTCTTTATTTTTATTCAGTTATTTTTCTTTAATTAACTCAATTTTTTGTTTATAATAATAATAATAATAATTTATTTTTGCCCGCTCATACAAAAAAGGAGAAAAGCGGAATAATACAAAAGAAAAAAATATAGATGTTTTTACTTTTATAACTTTAATAAATCAAATAATATTAACATTTTGATTAATGAACATCAATATATGTATATTAAACTGACAATGCACATTCATTTGTATTTTTTCAGTAGAGTGCAGACCATGTTATCGCCTTGGGAAGGCATAGGGGTTTTGAGCCCTACTCATGTTAATTTCTGCTAATTTTCAGTTTGACTCAGTTATTTATTGTAATTTCTGTTCGTTTTGGGTTTCATTTAATTTTCGATGTTGATTTGTGGTAGTTTCACGCTTGGTAAATTATTTGATTTTATTTTTGCTCATTTTTGCTCAAAAGGTGTTTTAATTAATTTCTGTTCGTTTTATATTGACATAGTCTTTTCAGGGAGAAAGAAAATAATGCTTTAAATCTTTTCGTTTTTTTAAGACTTTTTAGTTTGGCCTGGTATTTGTATGCTGGAGAAAAATTTTCAGCAGATTTTAACAACATACAACCTTTGAAAAATCTGGAAACAAATAGTAGTGTTTAATTTAGTTTCATACCTCCTCTAGTTGACCTGAAATAGAAAACTTAAAACCATTCGCAAAAAAATCTGTTTACTTTCTTTGATAGCTTGGATACACTTTCGCTAATTTGATTTGTTACAAATCAGAAGTAGCCCCGAAAGTTTGAACATAATACCCTCAGTCGTTCTTGGGATACTGCTGAGATGCATTATTGGGAATTAGCATTAACACAGTGCATTTTATTTAATATTATGGAAACATTTAGTTTTTAAAAATAATGGAAAAAGGGGAGGGGGGGCGTGGTAGGTGGACTAGTTGCCCTCCAATCACTTTCGACTATTAAAAAGGGTATTAGTCCTTTCTATTTTCAATCGAATGAGCCCTTTTCTAAGTTCCTATGACAACTCCTTCAATACAGAGTGCCCTAGTCTATAAAAAAAAAAAAAAAAAAATACATTGTACCCTACCCACGTCAATGTTTATTATAAAAATGTTAAGCCTTCCAATCACTTTCGACTATTAAAAAGGGTACTAGCACTTTCAATTTCCAATCGAATGAGCCCTTTTTGAGTTTCTACAACAACACTTTTAATAAAGACCTTATATGCCCATAAATTACAACCCTTGCCCTGAGGGCTGTGAGGGGGTTCTCATCCTGAAAGACCCAATTTCCAGAACTTTCAACTACATTAAACAAAACGGCTATCTAAAAATGTTGATTGGATGTGTTTGGGGAGATGGTAAGTGGGGAGGGGTGTTACTTATCCTCCAATCACTTTCGACTATTAAAAAGGACAAGAGCCCTTCTAATTTGCAATCGAATGAGCCCTTTTGGAAGTTTCTAAAGCATCACTATCTATAAAAACCTTATATGACCCTAGGGCATAACTTATAACCCTTGCCCCGAGGGCCCTGAGGGGGTTATCATCCTCAAAGACCTAGTTTCTGAAACTTTTAACTATGTTGAACAAAATGGCTATCTCAAATAGTTGATTGGATGTTTTCGGGAAAAAGGTGGGCGTGAGAGGGGGGTTAGTTACCCTCAAATCACTTGCGTCTATTAAAAAGGGCACTAGCCCTTTGAATTTCCAATCGAATGAGCCCGTTTTCAAGTTTCTACGACAACGCTTTCAATAAAAACCTCATATGTCCCCAGGGCATAACTTACAACCCTAACCCTGAGGGCTCTGGGGGGAGAGTCATCCGAAAAAGATATAATTTCGGGGCCTTTCAACTACTTTGTACAAAATAGCTATCTCAAATTTTGATTGGATGTGTTTGGATAAATGGTGGGCGTGGAGGGCATGTTAGTTGCCTTCCAATCACTTTCGACTATTAAAAGGGCACTAGCAATTTCAATTTCCATTTAAATGAGGCCTTTTCATTCAAATGAGCCCTTAAAGAAAGCGACAGCGCTTTCTATAAAAACCTTATATACCCCTAGGGCATAAACTATAAGGCTTGCCCTGAGGGCTATGGGGGGGTGTCGTCCCCAAAGACCTAATTTCCAGAACTTTCACCTACGTTGAACAAAATGGCTACCTCAAAATTTTGATTGGATGTGTTTGGGAGAAAGGTGGGCGTGAAAGGGGGGTTAGTTGCCCTCCATTCACTTCCACTATTAAAAAGTGCACTAGCCCTTTGAATTTCAAATCCAATGAGCCTTTTTTGTAGCTTCTACGACAAAGCTTTCTATAAAAAACCTTATATGCCGCAAGAGCATAACTTACAATCCTTGCCCTGCGGGCTGTGGGGGAGTGTCCTCCTCAAAAACATAATTTCTATTTGGAAATCAACTATGCTGAACAAAACGGTTATCTCAAAATTTTGATTGGATGTGTTTCGGGAAATGGTGAGCGTGGAAGGGATGTTAATTGCCTTCCAATCCCTTTTGACTATTAAAAAGGGTACAAGCCACTCCAATTTCCTATCGAATGAGCCCTTTTCGAGGTTTTTACGACAACTCCTTCGATACGAAGTGCCCTGGTTTAAAGAAAATAAAATAAAATAAATAAATAAACAATACATTGTGCCAACATCGTTCTTTACATCGTCCTATGATTATTTTATTATAACCTGTTTTCCTTCATTTTCTTTATCAGTATTTATTTTTTTAATTACTTCACTTTAATCTCTAATTAATTTTAAATTTACTTACTTATTTGTTTTATTTTTTATGTTTTTTTATTCTTTTTCCAATTCTTTTTTTTTCATTTCAGTCCACAAATACCGAATAGCATAAAGTGCAACCTTAAATGTATGTTTCTTTTTCCCAAATTAGCCAACTTTTTACTTCTTCTTTTGTTATCTTTTTATTATAATTTGTTTTCATTTACTTTCTTTATTTTTATTCAGTTATTTTTCTTTCATTAACTCACTTTTTTGTTTATTTAGCAATACTATCCTAAAAATGGCTTATGCTAGATTTGCCTTATTTTTTTAATACTTTTTATTTTATTTTTTTTATTTGAGTCCAAAAATACTGCATAGTATAACGTACAATTTTAAATATTCGTTTCTTTTTCCAAATTTAGCCAACTTTTTAAATTCTTTTTTGTTTGTAATTTTTTATTATAACTTGTTTTCCTTTTTTTTTACTCATTTTTTAAAACTAATTTACTATTTTGTTTATTTAGTTTTGTATTTACTAGCTTATTTATTTCATTTGTAATTTAGTTATTTGTTTTTTTATGGGTTTTTTTTTGTTTTTTGTTTTTTTTTTGCATTTGACCCCACCAATGCTAATTAGTATTAAGTGAAACTTTAACTGTAAGTTTCTATTGCCCAATTTAGTGAAATTTGCCAACTTTTTTACTTCTTTTTTGTTCGTTATTTTTTATTATAATTTTTCCTTTACTTTCTTTGTTTTTATTAATTCATTCACTTTTCTGTTTATTTAGTTTTATATTTACTTACATATTTATTTGAATTTTTATGTTTTTTTTTATTCTTTTTTCGATTCTTTTTTTTTTCATTTGAGCCCGCAAATACTGAATAGCATAAAGTCTAACCTTAAATATACGTTTCTTTTTTCCAATTTACCCAAATATTAAAAACCAAGTATCTTTCTCAACAACTTAACTATCAATTTACACAAAGATAAAACTGTCAAAGTACTTACTTAGAGCTGGTACGCGATGGAGAGCCTGCACTCACAGATCCTCGAAGCTCATCTATTCTTTTAGTGACGGTCTTTGCAACGTCTTTTAAACTTCCAGGGCTAATAAAGACAAAAATTTGAAATTGAACATATTAAACGATAGATACGGCAAACTCGTATGGTAAACAGGGTGAATTCATAAAATTTAAGTTTTATTCTTCTCTTTTATTTGGTACAAAGTATCTACTATGCAAATAATAAAAAATAAATAAATTTATTTTCAAAATGAACTAAAAATAAGAAAATAGTTTTTTTTCTTCTCGAAAATCTACGAATACGAGTGAAAACGAGGGGCGCAAAATAGAATGGGCCTTACATGACACATATATTGAATATAAAAGATCTAAAGCCAAACTGGCCAGCCATGACAAAAACAAAGAAATGAATATAAAGACGACAAGCGGGTATATGGCCAGTAAATTAAAACAAAGAGAAAACACTACTGACACAAAAGCAGTTACTTTTGTGATTTCGTAAAGGTAGCTGCAAATTGTAAATGTAAGTATTTGTATATTATATAGTTTATGTTAGACTATTTTAGTTTTATATATATTTTTTAGTTTCAATTTCTAGTTTCTTTTTTTTTTCTGCGCTGAAGACGGCTTGATGTATACGGCCGAAATATTCGTTTGATTTTTTTGTTTTTTCTTCGTTTCATTTACTGGCCATAGACCCGTTTGTCGTCTTTATATTCATTTTTTTGTTTTTAATATCGAATTTACATAAGTTACAAATGCATAAATGCAGAAAGTCAGTGAGTTGAGGAAAACGAGCTAAAAAGATCAATTCATTCAAAGTCCAATGTGTTGTGCCCATCACATTTTCAACCATATTCATTACCTCTCTAGAATAAATTACTATCTGCGTTTTCATTTTGAAATCGAGTCTTTTTTAAGTTTTTTTCCCATTATTTATTATTTTTCACTTTTTAGTCTTCTAAAAGTCTTTTTAGCCTAAAGAATAAAACGTCATCATTTTTTTTTTCTAAGACAAAAATTTATCGTATTTATGACCTGAACCGAAGCTGTCACAGACACAGGCAAGTGTTCTCACCAATGCGCTATCAAATCTCGCATAACAGTGCTTGTTTATACTTTTTTCTGGGCCCAATCACCAATTTATTTTCATACTTTTTTCTATACAAGGGGGAGCATACAAGAGAAAGGGGATTTTGATGTTGTATTATTGCACTGTCATCAGAAGTGCATATACTGATAAAATTTGGAAGTGGTTGGACATTTGAGAAATATACTCACAAGTTTGACAAATTTATGTGACAAACAAACAAACAAAAAGTGAAAAAATACAAGACAGTGAGCTAATGAAAAGGATTAAAAAAAAGAGCTATAGATACAGTACATAGTAAATAAGGTGACCTAATAGACAATGTTTTTTTTTTCTTATAGATGACAAACAATCTATTTTCCAAAAAAAGAACTATAGATACGGTGTACAGCGCCCATAGACAATTTTAAGTTTGTTTTTCTTTTTTAGAGGGAAAACAATCCATTATTAAAAAAAAAAGTGGTCTTGTCAAATAAATTCAGAAACAGTGCAAAATACATAGAAGCAAATAAAAGATAAAATGTATGCGAATGCTTACTTGCGTAGCATAAATAAATAAGTTGATTAAAAAGAAAGAAAGAATGCAGGGAAAAAACACTACTTGACAATTTTAAAAAGGAAAACTCATAATTCACATATGATAAAACAGTTACTTTCTAGCAGTCTGCAGATTGTCGGTCCTTATCTCCTGGATAGGGTTAAAAGGAATTGACTCACAAACTGATTGAATGGTAAGGTGATTCGCCTAGTTTAGGTTACTAGTGCAATGAATAGCCTTACGTCTAGTTAGTGAATTACTATTCAACAATATCCTTATAATGAATGTCAATGTAGCCTCGGAGAGAGTATATCAACATTCCAACAGTCGGCACAAAATGCATAGTCTGTAAATACCAGTACAAAATACTGAGTGATAAAATTACAATTCGAAATAGCACAATGCGTTAACTATTGCTAATAAAAAAATAAAATTTATCCAAAAGATAAAAATACCGACACGAAATTTATTGAAATGTCTATATTGGTCAGTGAATGCAATGGTTCTACTAAGCCAAGACTTTCTAAGGCTTAGGTTGTCACGTTACGCCTCGTTTAGACCTTCTTTTTAATTTTCTGGCCGATTGTTTATGTGCAGTCTTTTCAAATGAGCTGCCTCCCTAAACACTCTCCTTAGTTTTGATAAGAACATACTGTCAATAGACATTCCCCTTCTACAATATCATAAATACTGGTAAAAGTCCCGTTTTGATTTAGTATACCGACACGAAATTTATTGAAATGTCTATATTGGTCAGTGAATGCAATGGTTCTACTAAGCCAAGACTTTATAAGGATTAGGTTGTCACGTTACGCCTCGTTTAGACCTTCTTTTTAATTTTCTGGCCGATTGTTTATGTGCAGTCTTTTCAAATGAGCTGCCTCCCTAAACACTCTCCTTAGTTTTGTTAAGAACATACTGTCAATAGACATTCCCCTTCTACAATATCATAAATAATGGTAAAAGTCCCGTTTTGATTTAGTATACCGACACGAAATTTATTGAAATGTCTATATTGGTCAGTGAATGCAATGGTTCTACTAAGCCAAGACTTTCTAAGGCTTAGGTTGTCACGTTACGCCTCGTTTAGACCTTATTTTTAATTTTCTGGCCGATTGTTTATGTGCAGTCTTTTCAAATGAGCTGCCTCCCTAAACACTCTCCTTAGTTTTGTTAAGAACATACTGTCAATAGACATTCCCCTTCTACAATATCATAAATACTGGTAAAAGTCCCGTTTTGATTTAGTATTTTACGGACAAAGCAAAGAGCAACATAACCACAATGAAAGTGTGAGAAAGATGTCCTATCGACAAGATATCGGACATTGACAATGACAAGAAAGATGACAATGACAATCTTGTCGTCTTGTTAATCTTGGATGGACATATCAGATTGACAATGACAAGAAAGATGGTCGAAGAAAAATGTGTCATGTTTTTATTTTTCATTCAGCTTTGTGTGTAAAACACAAAGTGGAAAACTAGGCTAATATATTGGGCTACTATGCTAATAATTGACAACTAGGCTAAGTGAAAACAGAATATTTATTAAATCTTGTTTTTGGCTTTTAAAAAGTTTGGCTTTTTTTTACATACTGTCCCCTTCAAAATAGAAGTTTTTTACGAAAAAGTTTTATATCAACTATAACCCTACAACCACTATAACATTATTCGGCCAGTCTGGTACAAAATATCAAGTCATAAAATTGCGACATGAAGCACCACAAAATTTTAAATGTTACTGATGAAATAAGTTTTATTCAAAATTAAAAAAAATACCGATACGACATCATATCGATCTTTGCCAGAGAATGCAAAGGTTCTACCGACCGAAAATGATAAGTTTTTTTTATTTTGGTATAATCAAAAGTAGTTGACACTGACCAAGTAAAAAATGGTACGTAGCCCCTGACAAAATTCCTAAACTTCGATTGACAAGTTTCTAAACGGTGATTGTGCGGTAGATCCTAATTCAAGGACAGAGGGCTCAGCATATACGTTAATTAACTGAAAAATCCGACACAAATCGGTATCTAAGCTAGTAAAAGCAGTCACCAAAAAATGGTGTATTTCTTCATATTACAAGGACCGAAAATTTGCAAGCAGGTTCTGAATGTGATAGATACCAGAAATCAGAATGTGTCATTAAAAAAAGTGAATTTTAAACCATAATATGAGCTCTACTGCGCTTAAATAATTGAGGCTAAAACAAAAGTTCATTATGGTGAGGGCGAGGTCTACTTTTCTTGAATTTTATTTAGTGACGGAACTCCTTCAGATCTATATTTATTAGGGGGAAATAATCTGTCTCTCACCCTCACCCTCAAAATCTTCTTATGCCCCAATAATTTTTTCCTAGCCGAGTGGACTTGTGCGCTGGATTTAGGATTCTTTGTCCGAGAAGGCGAGAGGTTGAATCCTAGTGTACCCAATTATTTGGTTTAGGACGAGGATCAGTGGAGTGACTGTAAGCTCAGCCAGAGTCGACCTAGCTCTAAATGAGTACCTGGAGAAATCTGGGGAAGGTTAACAGGAAGGGTGTGCGAAAGCACAGGATGGATGGCCCTCAACCCCCCATTGCACTTCCTGGCTGAGGGGCCAAGAAACGGAGATCCTGGAGGGCAACTAGCCCCTCCTCCACGCCCATCATTCTCCTAAACACATCCAATCAAAATTTTGAGATAGCCAATTTATTGAACGTAGTTGAAAGTTTTGGAAATTAGGTCTTTAAGGATGACAACCCCCCCCCCCCCACAACATTTTGTTCAACGTAGTCGAAAGTTCTGGAAATTAGGTCTTTTAGGATGATAACCCCCTCAGAGCCCTCAGTGTAAGGGCTGTAAGTTTTGCCCTGGGGGCATATAAGGTTTTTTATATAAATCTTTGTCTTACAAACTTGAAAAATGGTCATTCGATTGAATATTCAAAGGTCTAGTGCCCTTTTCAGTAGTTTCAAAAGTGATTTGTGGGTAACTAACCCCCCTCTCTCGTCTAAAATTTCCCAAAAAACATCAGCTAAAAAATTTGGACTGACCATTTTATTAAATGTTGCTGAAAGTTTTGTAAATTAGGTGTTTAATGATGACAACCAATCCCCCCCAATCCGCAAGATGAAGGTCGAAAGTTATGTCCTGGAAGCATATGAGATTTTTATTGAAAACGATTCTGTAAAAACATCTAAAATGGCTCATTCAATTTAAAATTGAAAGGGCGAGTGTCCTTTTAATAGTCGAAAGTGATTGAAGGGCAACGAACTCCCCTCTCACGCCCAGCGTTTCCCTAAATACATCCAATCACAATTTTGAGATATCCATTTTGTTCAACGTAGTCGAAAATTCTGGAAATTAGGTATTTGATGATAGCTGACCTTTAAGAATTCTCGGTGTTAGGAGAGTACACTATGCTCTGGGGGCATTTAAGGTGTATATAGAGCGCTGTTTTACAAGTTTAAGAAAGGCCTAATTTCACCGGAGATTGAAATTGCCCTATCTAATCGATGAAAGTGAAGGGACTGTAATTGAACCCCTTCTCATACCCACCTTTTCCCCAAACACATCAAATCAAATGTTAGATATCCATTTTGTTAACCATAGTTGAAAGTTTTGGAAATTAGGTCTTTAAAGATGGCAACCCACCCCGTACAATTGAATAGTAGTAGTAGGTTTCATGATAGTAGGGTTATTGGGGTTTCTCAGTCTTTAGATTTAGTTGTATCAAAAAGCTTCATTTCATTACCATATGTACCTGGTTTGGGTGAGAAACTTTCACGGGTTTTACGTAAATTTAGTATTGATACATGTTTCCAATCGTTGAGGCCAATGGTTAGTTTTTTAGTTCTGGTAAGGATTTAACTCGGGGAAATTTAGTAAGTGGGGTGTATAAAATTCCGTGTTCTTGTGGGAAGTTCTATATTGGTAGGACTCACCAACAATTTGTTGAAAGGTTTATTGAACACCGAAACTCAATAGAAAAAACCCTACAATTAAGCAAGCCTCCAGAAACTTTTGTTTCAGCTTTAGCAGAGCATATTTGGCTTCAAAAAGATCATTTTGTAAAATTTGATGAAGCCTTGGCTATTTCTAATGATGGGGGTTACACTCAATGGGCGAGGGAAGCCATAGAAATTAAAAAACATGTGTTTGCCAACTTTTCCGTAAATAGGGACACAGGAAATTCAAATATTGACCCAATTTATGACAATCTTCCAAAGAGTGAATCAACAGTCAATAAGGGAGTTAAGATTTTAAATAATCACCAGGGGACTATTTTACCTGCTAGACCAAAACGAATTGCTTCATTAATAGCTAACAAAAGGATTATTTCGCAACAGAATGATTAAAGTAATTTACAGTTTTTTTATTTTTCCTCAGTTACTCTGGTGTCATCACTGAAGTAACTCTATATTAGCATCTTTTCCATACGTGGATCAGTTTGCGCCAATTGTACATTTTTGTTTGTTTTTTTTTTTTTGGTGGTTGTTTTATTGGTTTTTAGTTTTATCTTGTTTTTTTTTATCTTGTTCTTCTTTTGTTTCTTTCGTGCTGAATACGCCTTGTTTGTATACAGGCGAAATATCCGGGTTTTTTTTTTTTTGTTTTTTTCTTTTCTCTCCACTGGCCACAGTCTCGTTTTTTTTTTTTTTTTTTTAGATTTTTCTCTTTGTTGGTTTTTGCAACCCACAACCGCCCCCCCCCCCCTACAGCTCTCAGGGCAAGGTTGTAAGTTATGCCCTGGGGCATATAAGGTTTTTATTGAAATCGTTGTTGTAGAAACTTCAAAAGGGGCTCATTCAATTGGAAATTGAAAGGGCTAGTGCCTTTTTTGATAGTTGAAAGTGATTGGAGAGCGACTAACGCCCCTCTCACTCCCACCCTTTTCCCAAACACATCCAATCAAAATTTTGAGACATCGAATTTGAGAACAAAATTTGCATTTTACTGAAAAAATTACAAATGAATGTGCATTGTAAGTTTAATACTGATATTTAGTAATCAAAATGTTAATATTATTTGATTTATTAAAGCTATAAAAGTAAAAACATCTATATTTTTTCAGTAAAGTGCAAATTTTGTTCTGGCCTTGGGAAGGCATAGGGGTTTCGAGTCCAACTTATGTTAATTTCTTCTTGTTTTGAGTTTGACTCGGTTATTTATTGTAATTTCTGTTCTTTTTGGGTTTCATTTATTTATCGATGCTGATTTGTGGTAGTTTCACGCTTGGTAGATTATTTGATTTCATTTTTGCTCATTTTTTGTTTAATGGAGTTCTTTACTTTTCTTTGAATAACTTATTTTGTGGAAAAAGTTTTTTTTTTAATTAATTTAAATAAAGTCTAGGCCAACTAGTACTTCGTATAGATACCTACATCCAAGGTAGAGATATAGAGACGATTTCCTCATAAGATAGATCCGAAGAAGCTCCGTAGTCTATTAAAATTTGAAAAAAACATAGAGCTATAAAATACACTGTTTGATGATTTCAGAGAAACACTCTCCGAAAAAAAAACCTTATACTTTCACCATAAGTTTTGCCTGTTAATACGTCAGAGCACAACATTCTTGAGTTAATTAAAACATACATAATGTGTGATAAGTCAAAACAGGGGATTATTCAATACCCCGTGGTAATGACATCCGCTGGAAGCTATTTCCACTCCTGAAGGATGTCCCCCTCCCCTCTCCCACCTTATCGTACGCTCACATCTCCAGGCATTCCAAATCCCGTATGCAACCGAAAATGGAAAAGAGGCAAAGCAGTTTATGTTAGCCTGTTTATTAAGACGTTAACATGTAAAATAAGATACAAATCTTCGCAGGAACAGTAACTATATTGCAATATATATATATATATATATATATATATATATATATATATATATAATATATATATATATATATATATATATATATATATATATATATATATATATATATATATATATATATATATATATAAATATATATATATATATATATATATATATATATATATATATATATGTATATATATATATATATATATATATATATATATATATATATATATATATATATATATATATATATATATATATATATATATATATATATATATATATATATATATTCTTTCATTTTGCTTTTGATGAAAATTTCAAGGGGAAATAAGTCGTCAAAATAGCTCTACAAAATAGCTTAATTGTTTTGAACTGTCAAAATAGCTTAATTGTCACGACTTGTCATTGAAAAAGAAGACCAGACAGATAGGGAGGAGAGGAGAGAGAGGTAAAGAAAGAAAACAGAGAGGGTAACATAGAGGATGATAAACAGAGAGAGGGAGAGAGAGAAAGAAAAAAGAGCAGGAGAGAAATAGAGAGAAGAGAGAGAGAAAAAAAAACTTTTGATGTCCAGATACTATGAAGCGTGACAAAAAAAAAAAAAAAAAAAAAAACGACAGCCAATTAAGCTTGTTTATCTTGAAAAACGAGTGATGTCACAAAAGATTGTATAAAATCATATTAAGTATTTCCAGAATGCAAAATTCTATTAAAGGGTTTCGTCCATGTGTAGAACTCAGTTTTTGTATGTACACATATGAGCATAAATATGTATAGAAATAAGTTATAGTGAAATCCCTAATTTAGATTAGGGAATTCGCCTCCACATTCCATCACCATAAAGCTAGTAGCTTCCCTTAAGTACCTCCATCAAGGAAAATAGTATAAATTGAGTTGTCAAGAAGCCCAAATTTTCAAGGTTTAACAATTTACGCTTTGGCCCTATTTTCAAATTCTTGGAAAAGATATGGAAAGAAATTTCTTTCAGGAAGTTGACCGCCCTCCCATGAAGAAAAAATTAAGAAAAATGAAGAATGCATACGTGTAAACATGTGTCGCAATGAGCTTTATTGAAGTCTGAACTTCGGACTCATCAATACAAGGCTAGTAGTTGAAAGGCAATGGAAACTGGAGATATAGAATAAAAGAAATTATAGTGCCTTTATTTTACAGATTCAAGAATAAAGACACGAAGATAGCGGTTAAAATGCAAAGCCTTAGTGTACAAAAGACGCAATGCCATGTAAAAGCGAAGAAAAAACATTATTTAAAATCTTTTATTTGGAACCCAAGAGCTTTAGATTCATGAGCTTGGCCACGTACCACGTGGCCGTATGTACCAAACGCCTCGTGGCCATACGTACCACGAACAGTTTCAAAGGAAGTTGAATATCAAGTTCTAGAGATTATCGTTTCGAATTTTTTTTCATTAATAGTGATCTTCATGGTCATGATACACGAGGAGCATTGAATGGTATATGGAGGTACATCAATTAGAAATACAACTAGAACTTCGACTTGAGCATTTAATGGAGCATCGAAGTATATCGATTTAGAAATACAACTAGAGCTTCTTTTGTGATAAGAAATTTTGCTCCCTGCGTGTGGGATATAATACCGGGTGCAATACGAAATGTAAGTCATCTGGTAACCTTCAAGGCCACAACGAAAAGATTTTTCCTTGCAAAAGAATAGCAATTATGTGTTTATTTTATGCAAGTAGGATGGTTGCTGTATATGTGTGAATTGAGTATTATTATCATGCAGAATAATATAAAGTAGTTTTCAGAATATGTAGAATAGAAGGCTCCCACCTGCTGCCAACAAGCCCTTAGGGGTTTTTCTTAGCAGGTGCTGCAAAAATGTTCTGTATATATTTGTCAAATAAAATATAACTGAAAACCCTTGGAATGAAAAAATTACCCAAATGAATTAGCTTGGACCAACGGTCCCGTTCTGGGTAGTTGGTCAGAGCGAGTAGCTTGACGATATAGGATATTTCTAGCAAGCCACTTGCGTAACGCTTGTTAAGCCTTTAAAATATGAAGCCTGATATTGTGTTCCTTAACTGTGTTGCTTAACCTGTGCTACTCTGATTAATTCTTGACAACTTCCGAGCCCTAAAATCAACCTTAGGGTCATAGAATTGAAAACCCTTGTGCCGCCCCAGCTGAAAAAAAAATCGAGCAACAGTTTAATTAGCAATTTTGTTTCCTCAAGCTGGCAGAAATTATTAACAACGATTGATTTAGAACGATTTAATGGATTTAGAACACAAACTCAGAAATCCAATATATATATATATATATATATATATATATATATATATATATATATATATATATATATATATATATATATATATATAACTCAAGAATTTCTTCATTTAAGCAATGGCTATGAAGGATTTTGTGTTTTAAAGGATGCATTGCAATCGATTTTTGTTCTAGAGTTTGAAGGACTGTTTCAAATATTTGTTTTTGCTTTTGAATGTCTCATTTTCCCCATGAAATTTATGTTGTTGGTAACAAATATTTGCTACTACTACTACAGACAACCGACCTCAGCACCAAGTCGCTTGAGGCCGACACAGCTCCGCATGCTCCTCCTCCATCCCAATCAATTCAATGCCTCCTCTTTACACCCACCCAAGTGGTTCTAATTTCCCTTTAATCCTTCACAAATAGAATACCTAAAGTTGAACTGGCCGGCCATGACAAAACAAAGAAATGAAAATGACACAGCGGGTAAAAGCCAGTAAAGGAAAACGAAGAGAACAAAAAATCAAACAAACATTTTGCCCGTATAGAAAAAGGCGCCTTCGACGCAGAAAAAACAAACAAACAAACTAGAATCTAAACCAAAAAAATCAAATAAAAAATATATATAAAGCTAAAAACAGACTAACAAATAAAATATATAATATACAATTACTCACATATACACCTGCCAGCTACATTCATGAAACCAGAAAAGTAACTGGATTATAAATTTCAAATAACAAATTAACTTGAATATATTTTTGCGACATAATTTTATGATTTTGATGCTGCCATTCGTTTAGGTTTGTTACTTATTGACGAAGTTCGAAGTTATTTTGACGAAGTTCGGGAGATTAAGGAATAATGCTATTGGACATAACCTTTTTTAAATGTTAAAAAAAATAACCTTGAAATATGCTTATTTCGACAAAACGTAAAATCTTGTTTAGAAAGGTCGTTTGGTTAAAAAAAAAAAAAAAAAAAAAAAAAACTTATATTTGTGTTTTGGCTTTAGCTTTGCAAGTTTTTTTTTTCATTTAGTTTTATTCCTAATGTTTTTTGGGTTCAATGCAATACATGCGGAAATCTTCAAAAGCAGTAGGTTTCCCTACTGCTTAAGAGTGTGTGTTAGCAGAATGCCCTTAATTAGCAGAATTATGAGTGCAATAGCAGAATTAAGATAGCAGAATTATAATAGCAGAATGCCCTTAATAGCAGAATTAAGAGTGTGTGTTAGCAGAATGCCCTTGAAATCTTTCATTCTTGAATACCTTTATCAAGTCAGCATATTTTTTTTATAGCAGCATGACATCGAATTCCCTTGGATATTTTGCAAGACTTTATTTTTTAATATTGCTTCATTTTTAAAATAATGAAACAGTTCGTGGTAATGAACTGTAAGTAAGGAACGACCCGGCTCAATAGTAACCGAAACTCCAAAAAAAACAGATTTTGATGCCAATAGATATATAAAAAACCAATTGCTTATTATGCTGAGTCCAAATATATAAGTTCCATTAAGTTTAGTCTTACCCATCAAAAATTACGAGCCTGAGAAAATTTGTCTGATTATCAAAAAAGGGGGAAAGACCCCCTAGAAGTCGTAGAATTTTAAGAAAAATCGCACCATCAGATTCAGCGTATCAAAGAACTAGGCTGTAGAGGTTGCGAGCCCATATCTGCCAAAATGTGGAATTTTGTAATTTTTGCCAGAAGAAAGATCACGAATGCATGTTTTTTTTGTTGTTTTTTTCTGGGGTGATCGTATCAACCCAGTGGGCCTAGAAGGTCGGAAGAGGGTTCATTCTAACGGAAATAAAAAGTCCTAGTGCCCTTTTTAAGTGACCAAAAAATTGGAGGGCAACTAGGCCCCCTCCCACGCCACTTTTTTCCCAAAATCCTCCGAACTAAATGTCTAGATAGCTATTCGGTTCGTTATAGATGAAAGGCTTGGTAGTATTATTTTTTTGAAGATAACATGACCCCCCCCCCCCCACACCCCCTGAAAACAGGTCTTTAAATTATAAAATTTGCCCATTGCTTACGTATAGTATTTGTTATTGGGAAGTACGTATGCATACATATTTAGGATGGGGATGGGAGGACGAACTTTCTACTCGGGAGAATTCGCACGGGGAGAATTTTCCCTGGAGAGCGAAGTTTCCAGGCAGTGAACTTTTCAGGGGAAATTTTAGACTGGGGGAATTTTCCAGAATTCCTATATTAAATGTCTTTATATGTCTTGCTATCTCTTTACCAATTCCATTTTACGTGTGGAGATTTTAAGGGTAATTGTCCGGGATACATTTTCGCCAGAATTGAATTGTCCAGAAGATATTTCCGTAGAAGTGGGGCCAGATATCCTCGCGTTATTTAAAAAACGATCAGAAATTAGATAAAAAAAAACAAGATTTTTCAACTGAAAATAAGGAGCAACATTAAAACTTAAAACGAACAGAAATTATTACGTAAATGAGGGGGTTCGTGAAGCAGTTCGTAACATCGTAAATACGATCAATATTTATATTACCAGTATCTCTATTAATTGATAAATCTGCGAAAATATGTTTTGTTTTTTATTTCTAATGCTGCCATAGCCCATTGAGTGAAACCTTTATCATTGAAAATGGCCATTGCTTCCTCGAACAGTACAAAATGGTCAGGATGATAAAAAATGTTTTGCTAAAAGCTGAAGTAAAACTTTCTGGAGATTTTGTAAATTTTAGAGCATTATACTTTGAATTCCGGTGCTCAATAAAACGTTCCACAAATTTTTGGTTCGTTCGACCAACGTAAAATTTACCACAGGAGCAAGGAATGCTATACACTCCATTCGCCAAAATGCTACCTGTCTTATCTTTCACATATCCTGGTAATATAATAATTGGTAGATATACAAATACTGGTAGTGGTAATATAAATATTAATCATATTTACGATATTATTTTAAAATCTGAGCCCATATTCAAAAACAAAGTCTTATAAAATATCCAAGAGAATAGTACAAGTAACAAACCTAAACGAATGACAGCGTCAAAAGCTTATCATAAAATGATGTCGCAGTAATGTAATTCATTACTTTAAACTTATAATCCAGTTACTTTTCTGGTTTCATGAATGTAGCTGGCAATTGTATATGTGAGTAATTGTATGTTACATGTTTTGGTTAGTCTGTTTTTAGTTATATATATTTTTTTATCTATATTTTCTTAGCTTTAGATTCTAGTTGTTTTTTTGTTTTTTTTTTTTAACCTGAAGAGGTCTAGTTTTATAAGGAGGAAACATTCGTTTGATTCTTTGTTTTCCTTTACTGGTCATAGACCCGTTTTGAGATTTTCATATTCATTTTTTTATTACATCCTTCCTTGCAAACTCCTCCTACCCCATTCGGAGAAGACCTGCTTTTCGTTTGGCCCGAGATGGTCTGCCAAAAAGGATGATCTTAGGTAGGAATTATAAATCCACAAGCTAACAGGGAATAGTTTGTATCTCTTTGGATGGCGGAAATAAGCGAACAGAACGGCTGTCTAATCCCAAAGCAGTGTATCTGATTCCGATTTAACTTTTCTCTTTGGAAAGTCAAGTGAAACAGCAAATACACTGTAAAGTTGAACTGTCAATTTATGAAAACATAGGGGATACAGTAACTCCGTATTTACCAACCGATTCACCGCGAAAAATCCCTTAAGAAGCCATTCTTAAAATAGAGAAAAGGTGCATAAACACTGCATTGGGACACAGAAAACAGTCTATTTTCTTGAAAATCAGGTCAAACGTCAGAAAAACAACTCTACAAGAAACAGCATGAGAAACTGACCGGAAAGTGCTGTTCATTTAAACGATTTTTGAAGCGTGATCAATTTTAGGAAAAATCAAAATTTTGGAAAATCAAAATTTTCTCCGAAGTAAATGTTGTACAATATATGGCCGGAAAAAATTAGATTTACCCCAAAAATTTGCTAGTCCAAGAACGGGTTATCGAAGCTTTAGTAGGCAGATGACATTGTGCCATCTATAATCTGTCTCACAGCATGTCTGGTGGTAATCCAAAGACGCGATGACGTCATTTGATGGTGATGACGTTAAATCACCAAATGTCGCAATGACGTCATTTGATGGTGGTGACGTCAAAATAACCAGGACGACTAGTGTGTTAGAGTTTATTTCCACTTACCTAAGCATATTGACCGCTTGCAGTGGATCCAAATCTTTGAAATTTCGCAAACTAAAGCGACCTGGGATGCCACGACTACAAAAAAGCAAAAGAAAAACATAAACAAGCTTAGGTTACTACACATGCAGGCAAAAAGTAAACATGCTAAAGAAGCCAAATCTAGCACTAATCAAAAAGAATAGAAAACTTATAAGAGTTAGATCTTTGATGGTTTGCCATAGGAAGTCTGGAATTTAAAACTACTAGTACCACTGATAGTACAACGTCTGGTGGCAACACTGAAAAAGGTAGAAAATTTCAAAAAGGTAGAAACTTAGGTTATTACACATGCTGAAAGAAAGGAAACATGCTAAAGATGCTGGATCTAGCACTAATCAAAGAAAATTGGAAATTTATAAGAGCTGGACATTTGGTGATTTGCCATAGGAAGTCAAAAATAAAAAACTACTAGGACCACTGACAGTACAACGTCTGGTGGCCACACAGAAAAAGGTAGAAAATTTCAAAAAGGTTTCTACTTGGGTTATTACACATGCTGGCAGAAAGTAAACATGCTGAAGATGCCAAATTTAGGACTAATAAAGGATAAATGGAAACCTATAAATATTTTGACCTTCGGTGACTTAGCTTAGGAAGAAAGGGATAAAAAAAAATAGCGCCACTGACAGTGTAGCACCAGGTGATAACACCATAAAAGGTAGAAAGTTTCAAAAAGGTATAAACCCAAGTTATTATATATGCTGGCAAAAGATAAACATACTAAAGAATCAGGATCTAGTACTAATCAAAGAGAATGGCAAACATTAAAGACTTGGACCTTTAGAAATTTAGCATAGTAAGACAGGGATTAATAACTCTAGCAACAATGATAGTTTAACGGGTAATAACTACACTATAAAAAGATAGAAAATTCCGAAGATTTTTTTAAAGCAAATAAAATACGGTCTAACTGTTTTAAGACAATCAAGATGTAATTTAGAGAAACAGTCATCAAATCCTAGATGGCGTTTGCGACTTTTTGTCCGAATCGTACAAAGATAACAAAAAACATCTAAACAACTTCTGCATACAGAAATTTTGATAATCACTAATCTTTTTATTAGCCCCCCCCCCCAAAAAAAAAAATCTGCTGTTATATTTTGTTTTTACATTTTTTTTTCCCCCAGGGAGAATACCAAAAAAAAAAAAAAAATTGAAATTTTTTTAAAGAGAGCACTAAATAATCTCTATTTCTAAAAGTCAAAACATCTTTCCTCGGCAATCTTTAAGCCGTAAATTTAACCTTAAAATTTTCGTTAGCCTATGTCAAATGATTAGCGAGATATTACAAAAGTCATTTAAATAGAAAAAGCTCAGAATTTTTTAATTGTTGGGGGGGAGGAGCTTAGGAATGTTAAAACATCTTCCTGGACTTACTTTAGGCTGTAAATTTAGTTGTAAAATTCTCATTAGCATAAATCAGACTAGCGGGATACCATAGAGTAGTTCGGCTAGAAGAAGGCTTAAATTATTCTTAGGGCGGGGAGATGGAGTTAAAAAGTAGAAACATGTTCCCTGGACATACTTTAGGCTATAGATTTAATCGTAAAATTTTCTAAATGAAAAAAATTATTAAGGTCTAAGGCAAAAGGATTCAATCAAGAGAAGCACATATCATGCATGCAAATTAAATCTTTTTGGACGAACCTTAAAATTTCTTACATGCAACCATACTAAATAACGAAATCTCTGATTCCTGACTATCAAAACGAAAACGTCCATATCCTGACTATCCATGGAATTTCAAGTTAAATATTAATTTATTCATTGATGAACGACGCTTATCGACTGAAAGGTCGTTGCGTCGATTTCAAGTTAAGGAAAAATTTGAGATAACGACGTTCAGATTCAGGCAAAGGGGAGTTCGAAAAAAAGATCGAGTTATTTAGTAGTTCGCTTTACCAGGGTTTCACTGTTAATATAAAAGTCGGCCATTGCCCATAACCTCAAATACGAATTCACTGCAGCGTATGCAACCTTGGGCTGACAAGCTGACGAACATCTCCATCCCACCCATATTAGGAAACCAGAATATACCTGAAAGGTAATTTAAAAGACGACAGAGTTGACATTATAGACGAAGGCGTTATTTTCAAGGACGCGTCTCCAGTCAAATTCTCAGCATCAGACTCAGTATTTGTATTCCAATTGCGGAATATATTACTTTCAGAAGATGGCGTTAGTATGTCAGCAGTAGGTGGTGACACAATCGTTGTAACTGTTGAAAATGCTCCGAGTGGGTCGTTTTCAGTTACTGCGACTCTCACGGGGGTTGAAGGTGATGTTTTTTCTTGATCTGCACAAGTTTCTCTAAAATCAAAACGTATATGAGGAAAAATGTCACATACTCCTGACTACTTATACTTTATAATAATTTATGTTTACTTATAACTTAATAACTTAGCTTAATACGAGTTTTATTTACATTAAACAAATACGTCAACCGTCAAAAGTGAACTTGTTCAGGCTAAACACCATGTCTAATTAAACGGCCTCTGTGATTCAGGGCTTTGTGATTCAAACAAAATTCGAAGTTTAGCGTCGTTACGTAAGTTAATTCGTAAATTACGTCAGAAAAAAATTTTGAGGAAGCCATTTAGCCAAAAAAAGTAAAATTAATATGCAAATTTTGTTTTAATTATTCATGTACGGTGAGCCAAAATAAAAGCTGCATTAACTCAAAAACGTTCAGAAATTAAATTTAAAAAAAACAAGTTTTTTAACTGAAAGTAAGGAGCAACATTAAAACTTAAAACAAACAGAAATTATTCTGTATATGAAGGGGCTGTCCCCTCCTCAACGCCTCGCTCTTTACGCTAAAGTTTTTATTGTTTTAAAAAATAAAGTTGCGAGACAGAGTCAAGTTTTTATTGTTTTAACAGAGTGAAACAGAGTCAAACTTTAGCGTAAAGAGCAAGGCATTGAGGAGGGGACAGCCCCTTTCATATACGGAATAATTTCTGTTGGTTTTAAGTTTTAATGTCGCTCCTTACGATGAGGCAAAAAAAACTTGCTTTTTAAATTTATTCTCCTATAAGGGATTATAGGCGCATAACTGATTCGAATGGCGCAGTTTTATTTTGAACACCGTTTTTCAGGAGTTCCCCCACCCCCCCCCCCAAAAAAAATATTGTCCAACTCGTACAAAAGCAACAAAACACATAAAAACAAATTTTCGTTGGGTTTTTGTAAAGTTTTTCTTTTGTACCCACCCTCCTCCCCCCCCCCAACTCGAAAAAAAATCCTGGATACAGCCCTGGGTTTCAAGCTATTTTCGGGATTTCCAAAAATGTGTTTTCTGGCAATAAACTTTTACTGTTAAGGTCAATCGGAAAAATACGTACCCCTCCTGAAACAGCATCAAATGGCGATTCTTCCTCATTTGACAGTTGTTGTTTTTGTATTTTTTTCAAAAAGCGTCTCTAAATTTTCGGTTATTATGGGCAAGAGATCGTTCTCCACAATCATGATTTTGGGGGCAAAAAAAAACAACAAAAAACTATGTGCATATAAAAAAAAAATACATATATATCCTTCATACCGTAGTCATCAGTGAGTTCTTCCCAAACACAATCGAAGTTAAGACATCTTATAGAATTTATTGACAAATAAGTTGATTGACGTTATGTTACTACATCATAATAAGCTATCGTATGCAAAGCTTATTGATTTTATAATTGTGTTCTTTTAAAATATTACATTACATCAGTATTATCATTTAAATTATATTTGATACACTTTATATATGTCGAATATTGTGATTGATTTTCTTATAAATATACTTTTATAATTTTATATAATTCATATGATGTAATCTTAGGTAATTTTTAACTTTTTTAATTATATTTTTTAATTTAGACTTAAATTTTATGTATTTTTTATATAACATTATAGCAATATAATTTTATAATAATGTGTTATTATAAATATAAAAATATTTATGAAAAATATAACTTCAAATTTACAGCTTCAAATATATAAACAACTTCAAATTTACCTTTTGTTATCACTGTCTGTCCTATCAGCCGGTAAATCTTCTTCAAAAACTTCTGAGTCTTCACTTTTGGACATTTGCAGATCTTCTATTCTTCGCGACAGCTCACTGAAACTGGAGTCATTATCTCTTGGCGGTTCAGGAGTGCCGAAGAGTTCGGGTGCACTGGCGCTAGAGTGGATTATCGTGTCGTCTAAACTCGGAACCGGAGTATTTCCTTGAACTGGGTCTAAAAACAAAATTAATATATCCAATTCTAGAAAAGAAACCCCTCAGGTCAACCCAATTTGAATCATCAACCCCAATCTGCCAAATGGAGGTTTCTCAATCCTCAGAGGCAACTCAACCCTATTTCAATCAGCCCACCAAAACCAACCGTATTCAACTCTAGACCTTATGCAACAGGCTAGCCTTTGTCCCATGAAACTGAACAATAAGACTTTTGAGTGCATCCCATCTGAGACTATTTTAAATGAGCTATCAGGAAAAAGGGAAAATGTGGGCACACAAATACCATTTGTGTTTTGAATCCACTCTCATGAATAAAATCTGGGGAGAGTTTAACTAAAATGGAATATAACTTATTCATTAGCTAATCAGCATGCGAATATTTATAATATTCAGTTCATTTTTTTTTTCAAATAAAAAAGCAATCATTTATTCTTCTGCACGATTAAAAACCAAGAAACGCTGGAATAAGAAGAGCGAAGAAAACGTTCAGCCAGTGAAATGAAAAAAGATAACGAGAAGATAAAAAAAAAGTTGAATGATTAAAGAGAAACGTCGTTTATTCATTTAATCATTATCTCTGGTCAGTGCGGTTTAGTGCGGTATCCTTATGCAGTATCACAGACATTTATGTATTTAAGAGTAACAGATAGGATGCCGAGAGCATACGTATTTTCATCGTACATGTATTTACAATACCTCAGAGCAAACAGGAATATGTGGCTCTAAGCATCTCTCACTTTGTTCGATGTGTTTTTTTGTTAGGGTTTCTTTCACTTTGTTCAATGTGCTTTGAATGAACGTATATAATAAAGTTTCAGTTTTGAAATTAAACATATTTTTTGCCACTGAAAGCAATTAAAAAAATAATAATAGCCAAACCGATTTAAAAGTTCAACAAATCTATCTCAAATTCCTGAAAGAACAGAAAAGATAACTCTTGGGTATTAAAAAACAAAACTGAGGAAAAAATTATTCGTAATAAAAATTATGCAAATCTAATCATTTGTAAGAAAAATATTTCTAAAAGAAAAATATGAAGAAGAAACAGTATAATCTCCGTGTAATTCGTATTGGTTATTTTATAAGAATAATTCCGGATAATTTATAATAATTTTATAATTTAATTTTTTTTTCTTTATTAAATAACACCGTCAATACGCAAATGAAAAATTTGCACTTTCATTTTAGAAGACTACATATCTCTCACAAAAGTGTGGGATACTTACACCTTCAAATTTCCGTTTCAAGAAGAAGAAACAAAAACAAGAATATTTCCAGCCAGTGAAAAATCAAAAATCCAACACAAATATTTCTTCCGCACAGAATCAAATACCCCCCTCCCCCTATGAGTTGATGTACAACTAAGAAATAATGTGCATAATTCAATGAAGTCTCAGATTTACCAACTCACTCAAATGAAGCTGTCAAATTATTTTATGTACTAATTTTTTGTTTTATACCGACTTCGTATCATAATAAAGACAATAGCATTATCCTGGTAAAGAGAAATGTATATCCTTCTTCATATACAATCCCTTGGACACATAGTGTAGAACGAATTATATAAAAAAGTTGGGGGAGGGGTCATTCGAATGAAACTCTGGAGTTTAGGTACTCAATTTGAGGAGTAAAATCGATGCATCCTGCAATGCACAGTGCACTGCTCCGGATAGGGTTGAAAGGAATTTGAGCTAGAACGGATTGGGTTAAATAGGACTTCAGTAAAACTTTAATGTTTATTTTTACTTCTTGCTTTCTTCATCCTTTTGGCCATAGTGACTTTAACATAAATATCATAATCTTTGACAAACCTTGCCAATTCATATTTTAAACTAGTTGACAACCAATTTCATTAATGATTTCAGAAAAGCCAATCACAGAAGCTGAGATTCTACAGTGATTGTAAATTTAATGTTAAAAATTTTTAACCATTCAGTAAAAAAACTACGAAAGCATCCAGTAAATCTTAAACAATACACTGGTTTAAGTTTTAAGTCTGATAAAACAGTCGTTCTACAATTGAACTATAAATTAAATACAAGTTCAATAAGTCTATCCGGCTCTGAAGTTCCTTTCGCTAGCAGTATTACTTACCTCGGTATGCCTATTAGAGCAAATCTGAAAGAAGCTACAAACCTGGTAGTCAAAAACTGCGCTTGTAAGATCCAGGCAGCGTATACATCTATGGCTTCAAACGTTTCGTATCTGATTAGAGTTCAACGTTCTAGGTTATACAATAGTCTAACAATCCCTCACCTACTTGCTCTCGCTCATGTTTGGTCTTTTTTAGCTGGGTGAGAGAAAGCAAGCTCGTCGCCTTTATTTTAAATTTGCAAAGTATTTAATGGAACTACCAACATGGACAAGTAACTCCAGTAAATCCAGCAGGGGTTATTGAGAAGCGTATTTATGATTTTTACCAGAAATCTTCCCATCCTTGGTCATTTCTGTTTGCCCCTTGTTTGTAGTCGTCAAAGTATATTTTTATCTCTTACTTCTTTTTTGTTTTTCTTGATTTTTACTCTGTCTTTTTCTGGGCTCAGTCCAGTTTATTTTGGGAAGGGGTTATAAATAAAACGATGATGATTAATAAGATTAAAACTTAAACTAAATAACTTGGGCACCCGAGAATGCAACCAAAATACTTTTTAGATTTTTACAAAAGGAATCTCAATAAATAAAATATATACACATACATACGTGGTTTGACATTATTTTTCGAAGTACACCAAAAACAGTGGAGCCAATTGAAACATTTTTTGTGGGGCAGGGGGCAAAGTTGTCGTTCAAAAATTTAAAAGATCAATGAGAACACCACAAAGTCATTTTCCATGAAAATGACACCCAAAAAGACGTTTTTCGAAGTCTAGAGGGATATTATGAAGACCCAAAATAGTAAAGTAAAATATTATGAAGACCCAGACCCCTCCGGCCCCCCCCCCCATTGACGCCCCGACCAAAGCTGCTGATTTGCATGTATGAGCTGTGACAAAAAGGCTTTAAAATCGCTTTTCGCTTACACTTTGATCAGGGGCGTACCCAGTACTTTTGTTCGGGGGAAGGGGAGGTTACAAAAAAATTTTAATAACACATTAAAATTTGTTTATATTAATTTATATATAATTTGTAAAATTTGTTACATTTTTATTAGTCGGACACAAATTTTAAGAGTGTAGTTTAAACCCCGTAGCCCCTAACCCTTCTCATGGACAGGGCCATGACTTGGATACTCCTTTTGACCTTGGAATCAAAAATTAGTTAGCTTTAAAGAATTTTCCAAATCGGTTTCGCACAAAAAGAAAATGTTTTAACTATTTTCGAACTATTGAACTATTTTAGTTTACTAGGGGTGGGGGTTCAACTTCCCATGCCTGAAATATTCGTCCGATTCGTAAAAACGTCATAAACATAGATCAAAACGCATTTTTGATGCATTTTTAAGGTTTTCTTTTTTTTGTAAGCCCCCTCCCCGAAAAAATACCCCCCCCCTCTCGACAAATCCTGGATACAGCCGAGAGTAGACGGAAAATTCTAGTAGTAAAAGGTCAATAAAAATAGAATGCTCGAAACAACCCACCGTAAGAGCTACGGAAATTTGCGCCACGATTTTGCTCATTTCAGATGTAATTAAAGCAAGACGCAAAGACAAAGTGTCTAATAAGTTCCTATTCTGTCTAATTAGATAAGAGATGAATATCATAATGCAAGGAGGGAAGAGGGAAGAGAGAGAGAGAGAGAGAGAGAGAGAGAGAGAGAGAGAGAGAGAGAGAGAGAGAGAGAGAGAGAGAGAGAGAGAGAGAGAGAGAGAGAGAGAGTAAGGAGGAGAGAAAACAGAAATAGGGTTAAAAGGAGAAGGGTGATGAGAGAGGAGATGGGAAATAAGAGAGGAGAGAAAGACAGGAAAGGGGAAAAAAAGAGAGGGTGGAGAGGAAGAAATAGAGGAGAAAGTAAAGAGATAAAAGACGGATAGAGAGAGAGGAGGGAGAGGGCAATAAAACCGAAGACACAATGGGTCAGAGAGTAGAAAGACAGAGAAATGTAAAAGAAAAGCTATAGTTCATACCAACGATTTCTACAACCAATGTCTGTTCTTCTGAATCTTGTATACTTGCAGCTTCCGCCATTTTGGATGCTCTCATTTGGCCGGCAGCTTTAAATTGAGCAACACCCATCACCACATTCCTCAGTTTATTCCAGAGAACACTGGCACTTTTATTGGTTTCCAGAGGCCAATCCGCTTCCAAAACTGTTCTATGGTAAACACCATATGTTACGGCATTAGCTTGGAAACCTCTCTTTCGCAGTTCCATGAAAACTCTCACCGCCAAAGCTGGCTGAGAATACTCGCAACATAACTTGAAAATAAAAGCCACAAAATCAGAAATGCAAATGTTAGTATAGATACTGTTTTAGTATATTTCTTATTTAAAAAAGAAAAATAATACAAATAATAGATGTTTGTTTGCCAAAGGATGAGGATTTTGAGTTACTCCTAGTCCTACTTCAGGATTTCTCCCATTTGCCCCTATTTGCCAATTTGCTCCAATTTGCCTTTTCTCCAAATTGCCCCTATTCCTCTGACCTCCAGCTATGCCATGGTTAAGTGAACTAGGCTATTTTTCAGGACTAGTTGAATTATGATTGCAAGTGCTGAAATCAAAATTACTTTCCAGACAAACTTTCATAGACACTTTAAAGAAAGTATTTGAGCCAGATGAATGAAAAGTTTAGGAGTATCAAAATATCAAACTGAAGATCTCTAAAAGTTCAGTCACCTAGCTCAACTACTTGTCTTTGAAATATTAAAGAAAAAGTTTTGGAAGAGCGATTTTCTCCAAGCATTAATTTGATATCAAAAACAAGTTCTTTTTTCGTAAAATGGGATGGGGGCGTTTTATTATAGACACTGATAAATAAAACACAAAAAATATTAATACTAAACACCAATATCAAAAACTTCAGTACCACTTCCGGGGACTTCTTTCAACTGCAGTTAGAAAACAAGCAAAGAAAGGGCAAGAAAAATAGGACAACTTCTAGAATTCAATCAAATAGCAGTTTATTTATTTTATGCTTAAGTTTGATGGATGTTTTTGGGAAACATTCGTTTAGTTGCATCGTTGACTGCTATTCATCTGTTATTGGTATTGAAAAATTAAGAAACAGCGTTGCTACAATCTTTTTTCTTGAGTGCTAGAACCAAACATTCGAGTTTTACCTCAGATACATTTTATAGGAGGGTATCCTCTTTGGAATTTGTATAGTGAGACCAGATTCCCCGGAAAGAAGTTGCCTTTCGGAGGAAGGAAAAGGCTGAGCAGGTGACTTTTTTTCTCCCTTCCGGCTGTTCAAAATATTTTCTAGTATGGAGGAGTGGTTTATTCAATCTTTTCAGCCAAAAACATATAATATTTTTAAAATAGCGTTTACAATAACAAAAAAACATAATATATAATGTTTCAAAATAATGTCACAAGACATTTTAAATTGTTGCAGCTGAAATTGTCCACACTTGACGTGTCTAACACTGAATTGAATAAAAAGGAGATAACTAGTGACCCCAAGCTTCACGAATTGATGGAAATGGGCTAATAGCCAGAGAATTTACAACAGAAAATTTTGCATGTAGAATTAAAAAAAAAAAAAAACATTTCTAAATTGTACCCTAAAATATCCTCGATTTTATCTTATTTTTTCTATTATTTTATTCTTCTATTAGTTTATTCTTTTTTATTATTTTATTCTTGTAAAATTGACAACCCAGATTTCTTTGCACTTGTTCTTAATATTAGGAGTGCAAAGGCACTTGGACATTTCCTTAATAGATTTCCCTTATTGGATTTTGAGGTAGAGAAGTCTGAGGATGAATATCTCATCAGTGTTTGAGAAGTAATAAAGAGGACACCTTAATTTCCCTAAAAAAAAAAAACTAATGAACTGATTTTCTCTTTTGTTATACCAGTCTCAAATCAGGCCTACTGATTTGCTTTCTATAATTTTGGCCTACTTTCTATAATTTGATAATATTTACCTGCTTTCTTAATGCTTAACAAATTGGCCTGCTCCCTCCCGAAAAACAACAGATTCCTTCTTGCTAGCCTAGCTGAGGGACATATTTCCTTCCGCATAAAAATAAGCGATTACAAAGTTAAACTAAGAAACACATGAATTTTAGATAAAATTCTAGGGAAAAAAAGAAGGGATTACCAAGTCCGCCTAAGAAACGATGCATTCTAGATTTAAATACTAGAAAAAAAAGGAAAGGATTATCAAGTTAGCTTAAGAAATAGATGGAATTTAGGTTTAGATCATAGGAAAAATATGAAGGGATTACCGAGTCAGCCTAAGAAATAGATGGATTCTAGATTTAAATTCCGGAAAAAAATAGGGGATAACCAAGTCAGCCTAAGAAACAGATAGATTCTAGAATTAAATTCTAGAAAAAAACGAAGGGATTACTATTGGAGGTTTATCGTGCGGGGTCACTACTTTTAAAGGCAAAAATGGCGCAAAGAGTTGCTATGCCACTTACTGGAGGGGGAAGATCCCTCTTTGGCCCCAAATTAGTGGGATTTCCGCTGTTACTCCAATGGTTCCGTATACTAACGTGATCGGATGGTCTATGGCCACATTTAAAGCCAAAGTTTACCGATAAGGTTTTCTAACTATCTCTTTAGTTTAGACCTAAGCTGAAAAGTTAAAGAGAGTACATAAAAAAAACGTTACTGTATTAACAACACGTTGTACAAAAGAACTAACTAAAAAATGGACTCTTCCTCCCAGTCCGCTAGCTGCGTGCTGCGGCGGGGGTTACTAGGGTGGTAATGAATCTTTCCAGCCAATCCTTGGACTTACTAATCTACTGGCCGACCTCACTAACTGCGCAATTCTTTCCCTCGTGGTCTATTAAGCACGTACGCAGTTAAGAGGACCCAAAATGGCGTCAAAAAATAATAGCAAAATTAATATTTATTACTTAAGGAAGGAAAATAATTAAGGGGCCAAAAGAAATGAGTCTGGGAGAGAGATTTATCTGAAAAAACTGGGGCCATGGGTTCCAACCCCTCCCTCCTAAGATAAATGACCCGTATCTCCGGTGGATTGGCTGGAAACTCAGACATAAAATCAAATCAAAATAAACATTAAATTTTTCTTTCTCTTGCTCCGGTCTTCCTGTTTACTTCCTTCTTATAGCTCCTGCCGTGCGAGGGTTTCTGCCTTGCCGAGTAGTGTGGGGTACTATGAAGTTTTCCTCGTTTTTCAGTAGCTTCTCTTCCTCCTCCGTTGGAAATAATTGCAGGATGTTGTCCTCGGGACTCGTAGAAATTCATTGTGCACAGCACAATCAAAAACAAAAATTTTCTTGCTCTCACGAATTTACATTTGAGAGGAGCAGAGAATAAATTTCTGGCATATGTGATGATGCCAGCCATCGTGAAAAATTGGCTGCACTCGCCTCTTAATTTCCATCTGTGGAAACAACCCCAAATCTCGATAAAAAAGTAAATTGCCCCTTGGCATAATTTCAAATAGTCTAAGGCCGAAAATACACAGGCCTGTGAAAACGACAAAGGTTCAGGAAAATGAAGTAAAAATCTGAGCGAACAATGAATCGCTTTTTTCTGGTTTCCCTCCCCTGGGATAATTAACTGAAGATTATACGTTGATGCTAATTGAAAATGAAATTGGAATACATATTCCACTGAATTCAATTTGCCAAAAATACTTGTCGACTCCCATGAAGAATAACAGCTATGAATAGGGTTACTGGACAAAGGTTTGGGTGAAGTATGAAGTGACTGGGAGAGAGTATCCCCCATGGACTCCAGATCAGAAAGGCAAGATCTCGGTAAAGGGATCACAACTTGTCCACCAGTTGTGCATTGAGGAAAATGGCTACCTTTTGCGACTTCCCGCAGGGGATCTTCCCCAAGGGATTCCTCCCCCTCATAAAGGATCGACATATCTTTTGAATTGATAATACTAATTTCAGATTCGTTTCCAAATTTTTCCATTCCAACTCGACATTCAACAATCTCCTAACTTTCCCCCAACCCGTTAAAGGTCATTCATCTCTCTTTTGTAACCATCTTCTTTTATTCCCCATGGGTCTTTGACCTCTTTTCCCCCCTTATTATCTATGTTTTCAAGGCACAGCCCATCCAACATTTTTTTGTTTTTTGCCACTGCAGGCTGAATCTCCAAATTCTGTCTCTTCTTTGCATGCCTCTTTTCGTCTCTACTTTTCTCAATTCTGTCATTCGCACAAAATAATAAATCACCGTTATATCTAATTCGGACTCCAGTGTCCACTATCATTGACTGAATAATTTCATTGTAGCTCCGTTTAATATCTCTTTTCTCTCTCTTAGTTTTCTTTTGTTTTGTAGTAGCATTAAATAAATCGTCATGAAATCTGAATTGGACTTCAGTGTTCATCCTTGACTGCATTTCTGCATTGTATCTCCGTTTAATATCTTTTTTCTCTCTTTTAGTCTTCTTTATTCTTACCGCAGAAACAAATATTTCATCATTAAATGGGAATTGCACTCCGGCATTTGGTTTTTCATATTCTACTAAAATTTCTCGAATTTTCCGAGGAAAAGCGCGTACAATAAATTTTGTCTCCTTTTTCTCTGGTACAATCGGTGTTTCGTTTTGATCTATACTTGTTCGCGTCTCTTACTCGTTACAAGTGTTCTCATTTTTTCTGTTGTTTGGAAATTTTCCTGAAAAATTAGTTTTGCATGTCTTATTTTCAGTATTATATTTTCTATTTATTTCCGCACCCCTTTGTGGATTGTCAACATTTTGAACACGCGTATCATGTATTTCGTTTTTCTAATAGGGTGGCACAGCCTTCCAATTTGTTTTATAGGCCGGTTCACCTTCCCACCTTGTCAACAAAGTATCATGTTTTCCCGTAAAAAGTGTTTAATGTCTAGTAATTTTCTTTTTCTCGCGATTGATTCTTAGACAAATTATTATGGCTATTTGACAGCCTAGAAGTTAGTTGTGATAAAATCTCACTTTCTGGAATTCCCCAGCGGGCTTCTATTAGACCTATCATGGTTCTTTAAACTCTTGGTGATATCTTTCTTCTTTCTCTCTAGCTATTTTATCATTCTCCTTTTTTCGTTCTCAGGCTATTCTATCAGCCTCTTCCTTTTTTTCTCTGGCTATCCTATCAGCCTCTTCCTTTTTTTCTCTGGCTATCCTATCAGCCTCTTCCTTTTTTTCTCTGGCTAATCTTTCATTCTCTATGAAATTTAAAAGTCGTTGTGTCATATCTATTTTAGTGCTTTTTCGTGAGCTCCTGCTGGAAATTGAACTTCTACTACTCCTGCTACTTGGCCTACTTTGAATATCACTGTCTTTATATTCTCTTAATTCATTTTCTGAGTCTGTTTGTCGTCTATCCGTATTGTCTCTTTCTTTATAGGCTACTCCTAACTCCCCTTCATTTGGCACAGCCTCTGAGGGGTTAGTTCGTTTTGTTTTTTCACATATCCTTCCTAAGTTTTTTCGTGCCCCCTCATTTTATTGCGTATACTTCTTTCCGATTATAATATCTCTTATTCAATTAGTCAATCTTGGTAAGTTCAAAAACTGTCACGCAAAAATTATGGTACGCAATTACTATTGTGAATTATCAGCTCCGTGTAATGAGATTCAACAATTTTTCAAATAACCGGAATTTTTAGACTTCATTAGGGAATAACAACTTCTTTCACAACGAGCAGTTTTACGCGAGTGAATTATATCTCCGAAAAACGAATTAACAGGGGTTGGACCAGAAAATAATCAGAAAACCGCGCGAATGTTCCACTAGTGGGAACTACCCTGCAAAACAAATCACGTATCCTCCCTGGATACTCGTATTCCAAATATAATCTCCTCGTGGGCAGATTAATCAATAGGACAGGTGCCTTCTACCTTCCTTGTCCAATATGCTCACAAATTGACAAATTCTCCTAATTTGCCGTTTTCAATGCTCTTATAACCTTCGTCACTGAAGATTATATCTAAGTCCGCCACTTCACTCGAATAATAACCCAACTTCCAACGTTTTCTTATCTGTCCTTAAACACTGTAATACTTTTAAATACGGAGATTCCCCCACTGTAAACTCAACTCATTAATTTCACGTTATTTTTTTTTATATTTGTCTACCAAGGCTATAGCCCATTATAGACCTTCTTATTAATTAATTGCGTATTTTTGTCTTTTTATATGCCACCACAATAGGCTACTGTCTAGGCCAAATTAACCTGTCTCTTCGAAAGCGCGGAATTCTTTTAATTATCAGATTTACTGATAGGACCTTAACTCGCTGCCACCACTTATTGGATGCTTAACGTGTGGGGTCACCACTTTTAAAGGCAAAAATGGCGCAAAGAGTTGCTATGCCGCTTACTGGAGGGGGACGATCCCTCTTTGGCCCCAAATTAATGGGATTTCCGCGGTTACTCCAACGGTTCCGTATACAAACGTGATCGGATGGTCTATGGCCACATTTAAAGCCAAAGTTTACCGATAAGGTTTTCTAACTATCTCTTTAGTTTCGACCTAAGCTGAAAAGTTAAAGAGAGTACATAAAAAAAAATCTTGCTGTATTCACAACACGTTGTACAAAAGAACTAACTAAAAAATGGACTCTTCCTCCCAGCCCGCTGGCCGCGTGCTGCGGCGGGGGTTACTAGGGTGGTAATGAATCTTTCCAGCCAATGCTTGGACTTACTAATCTACTGGCCGACCTCCCTAACTGCGCAATTATTTCCTTCGTGGTCTATTAAGCACGTACGCAGTTAAGAGGACCCAAAATGGCGTCAAAAATAATAGGAAAATTAATATTTATTACTTAAGGAAGGAAAATAATTAAGGGGCCAAAAGAAATGAATCTGGGAGAGAGATTTATCTGAAAAAACTGGGACCAAGGGTTCCAACAATTACCAAGTCAGCGCAAGAAATAGATGGATTCGGGATTTAAGTTCTAGAAAAAAAATTAAGGGATTACCAAGTTAGCCTAAGAAACAGATGGATTCTAGATTTAAATTGTAGAAAAAAGTGAAGGGATTGCAAGTTTGCAAAAGAAACAGCCGGATTCTACATTCAAATTCTAGAAAAAAAGAAGGGATTACCAAGTCAGTATAAGAAATAGACAAAAAATGAAGAGATTACCAAACTAGCCTAAGAAGATACATAGATGAATTCTAGATTTAAATTCAGAAAAAAAAGCAAGAGATTACCAATTTAGCTTAAGAAATAGATAGAGGCTTAAGAAATAGATTAAATAAAAAAACACAAATTTTTTCAACTGAAAGCAAGGAGCAGCATCAAAACTTAAAACGAACAGAAATTATTACGTATATGAGGGGGAGGGGTTGCCCCCTCCTCAACACCTCGCTCTTTACGCTAAAGTTTTTTAGTACTTAAAAAAAGCTTCTTATTATTCTAACTAAACGAACCTTGTGTTTCAGGAGTCGTTCTTAAAGAATTGGGACAAAATTAAAACGTTAGCGCAGAGAGAGGTGTTGAGGAGGGGGCACCCCCCTTATATACGTTATAATTTGTGTTGGTTTTAAGTTTTAATGTTTGTCCTTACTTTCAGTTGGAAAAACTTTTTTTTTTATTAAATTTCTGGTCATTTTTTAAATAAGGCCAGGAAATCTGGCTCCACCTCCGCGGAAAAATCCCTCCCTCCCACTGATATATTCTCTAGAAAATTCAATCCTAGTGAAAATTTACCCCGGACAATTACTCTTAATATCTCCACGCGTAAAATTGAGTCGGCAAAGAGAAAGCAAGACATAAGAAGAATTTCGTACAGGAATTTTGGCAAATTCCCCAGCGTAAAATTTTCCTGAAAAATTCACCCCTAGAAACTTCCCTCCCCATGGAAAATTCTCCCTGTGAAAGATCCCTCTAGCAGAAAATTCACCCAAACCCGAAAAAAGTATGAATTCTTCCCAATAACAAATACTATATGTAGACAATGGGCAAATTTTATAACTTAAAGACATTTCACCACGGGCTGTGGGGGGGTCATGTTATTTCAAAAGGCATAGTTATTTGGCTTTTCAACTATGCTGAACAGAACGGCTATCTCAAAATTTTGATCGGACGATTTTGAGAAAAAATGGGCGTGGAAGGGGGCCTAGTTGCCCTCTATCTTCTTGGTTACTTAAAAAGGGCACTGGAACTTTTAATTTCCGTTTGAATGAACCCTCTCGCGATATTCTAGGACCACTGGGTCGATACGATCACCCCTTAAAAAAAAAAAAAAACAGATAAAAACGCATCCGTGATCTTTCTTCTGGCAAAGAATACAAAATTCCACATTTTTGCAGATAGGAGCTTGAAACCTCTACAATAGGGTTCCCTGATACGCTGAGTCTGATGGTGAAATTTTCATTAAGACTCTATGACTTTTTTAGAAAATCAGACAAATTTTCTCAGGATCGTAGCCTTTGATGGGTAAAACTAAACTAAATGAAACTTATATATTTAGAATCAGCATAGTAAGCAAATTCTTTTAATATATCTATTGGTATCAAAAGTCCGTTTTTAGACTTTCTGTTCTTATTGAGCCGGGTTGCTCCTTACTTACAGTTCGTTACCAAGAACTTTTTGATTCCAGAAAAAACATGAAGGGATTACCAAGATAGCCTAAGCAACAGATGGATTATAGATTTAAATTCTAGAAAAAATGAAGGAATTACCAAGTCAGCCTAAAAAATAGATGAATTCTACATTTAAATTAAGGTTCTGGCAAGAATAACTCATAGCATATATGCGGGCTGCATGCCTCAGAAATCTAGACATTTTCATGAAATATAAATATTTACTACATTTTCTAAATAATTCTTGGGATTTTGGTGCTTTTTAACGAATTTCTGCTCCATCCTTCTCTTCTAACAAATTGTTTTTATACATGTAACCACTTTATGATGCAACCCTGAAACTTACCTGTATCATAACCCGGTGGCAGGTCTCGTCTGGAGGACTACATTTGAGGGCTGAAAGTCTCTGCAAAACGCCAAAACCTGTCCGTAATGTTCTATGAGGATTTTTTGATTGCCTTACATAGGCTGGAAGTTGTGCAAACCATAAGCTGAAAAATTAAAGACAAATGAGACCAGTTGGAGTATTTATAATGACACTCTAGGCCTATTTTTGGTCACCAAACTACTATGGCATTAATCTGATCTCTGAATTCAGGCCTTAGTTTTCAGGTATGAAGGCAAACAATTCTCATCAAATGTCAACTTTAATATTGCTAGCCAATCACTAATGAAATACACTCGGTTTAAGAACACCTTAGTAATGGATCGATTGCAATGGAGGAAAAGCATACCTGTTGTCAGTGGTTGGGGGGGGGGGACACATACAGAAAGCCCCTTTTTTGACTCATCGAAGTGCCAAGACCTCAATCTAAGATCTTACTTCTTTCGGCTCAGATATTCGTTGTTTGCGTTTCCCTCCTTCTTCAGACCTGCTTAGTTCAAGGCCGTATCCAGGGGGGGTAGAGGGTTGGACCCCCCCCCCCGAAATGTTTGTCTGACTCGTAAAAAAGTGACAAAAATGGACATAAACAAATTTTGTATGAGGTATTTTTTTTGTACCCCCCCCCCCCCCGCAAAAAAAAATCTTTTTTCAGTAAAACCCCCTCCGAACAAAACTACTGGACACGGCCTTGTCTTAGTCTGTATTTTAATGCTATCTTCACTTTCTTTACATTCCTCTTTTTTCATATGATCTATCACTCAGATAATTTTTGTACAAGCCCCTTCTCCTCTCTATTAAACCTAAAGCCTTTTCACTAATATTCTTACCCGTGTTACTAATTTTCTTCCCTAAGACAAAAGCGACAAAAAAGAGACTTGACTTACTGGACTTAAGGCTCCTACTGGTGGTCCAGTGTAGAGAGAGATGTGACTCTTCGCCTCCATTCCGAACGGTCCTGCGCAAGCGTGACTGATTCTTGGAGATCAGTACCGATCATGGAGAAGTACTGGGTAAGGCTGTCCCTCCATCTGAACCGCGGTCTTCCACGGGGGCGCTTCCAGCCATGTTGAGGGGAATCAAAATTGAAAAGTATGCTGGCGGGTACTTCTTCTTGAATGCGAATTAAGTGGCCAAACCACCGTAGAGTTCTTATAGCGAGCTGACGAGAGTTGGGGGTCTGATCCGATAGTGTCAGCAGTCGGGTGTTTCAGACGAAGTCGTACCACTTGATCCCTTCGGTTCGTCTTAGTAAGTTTGTTTCGCCCGCATGTATGACATCACGAGCAGAAGCAGCTGCCGGCCAAGTTTCAGTACCATAGGGAAGAATTTGCGGTACGGTCGTGTCGTACATCTGCATTTTTCTTTTTCCGCTGATGTTGGACTTTGACCATACGGAACGGCAGAATTGAATCACAATAGACGCAGCTTTCGCGATGCGCGACTGAACTTCCATTTCAATTGAGCCGTTATCCGAGACGACAAATTCAAGGTAAGTAAAAGACTTGACAACTTCGATAGTGTGCCCTAATACGTTGAATTCAAATTAAATTCCTAATTTAGTTAGGCACCGCTAGATGCCTAACCAAATTTATTTTTTCTTTTTCCACCGCTTTCTTTTTTCTTTTTAGTGACGAAGGTGAAACTCCCTGCTTAATTCCTTTTGTTTCCATGCAGCCAAAATTATAAATAAATTAAATGAACAGAAAAAATAAATTAAATGAAATACATAAATAAAGTAAAAGAAAAACAGAAAGCCAACCTAAAGCAAGCAGCCAGCACATGTTTCGCCCATAGCATAGGGATGTCTGCATGCCGTTTAGCTGCTTTAATCAGAAGTCTGGTCTCCTGCTGAGTTCTCTGAGATAACGAAAACTTCGGTTTGACATTCTTTTGGCCAGGTAGGGCATCAGGAGTAATTGATACTGGCACTCTACCAGGATACACCAACGTCACGTCCAATGTTGGAAATACCTGTAAGATTGATAACAAATTTAAGAAGCGGAAGAGCAAAGCCCTGCGAATACACTCCCATATCACGCTATTTTAAGCAACTTCTAAGACGATATACAACAACATATCAAATATGCCTGAAACGTCGCTAATAAACTTAAAAAGCGGAGCAGCAAAGCCCTTAAAAATACTGTAAACTTCACCCAAAAGATATTTTAAGGATCTCTACCAGCATATACCAACGACATGTTCAACACTGGACATGCCTGAAACATTAGTATAAAGACTTAATAAGGGGATGAGCAAAGAACTTCGAATTTAGACCCCCACTAAACTCTTTCTTAATCAATCCCTTCTAGGATGCACTAGAACGTGTCTAATATGCCTGAAACATCGGCAATAAACTTAAAAAGGGGGGAAGCATGGACCTTAGAATACTATAAACCTCCCCCCCAAAACGCTATTTTAACCAATCCCTACCAGCATATACAAGCAACATATTCAACGCTGGACATGCCTCAATTATTGGTATAAAGACTTAAAAGGGGAAGAGCAAAGACTTTCGAGTATTTTTGACATCCGCACAACGATTCCTTAAGTAATCTCTACCAGGATACACTAACAACATGTCCAATATGCCCGAAACATCAATGATAAACTCTACCTTCGAATACTTCAGGTCCCTCACATAACGCTTTTCTGGACAATCTCTACCAAAGTACACCAACAGAATAATACACCCTATACACCAAAATACACCAAATACACCAAAAGTACACCAAAATACACCATGATGGATATGCCTGAGACATCGGTAATAAACTTCAAAAGAGAAAGAGCCTTAGAGCACTATTAATCTCCCCCGAAAACAATATTTTAAGCGACCTCAACCAGTAACTACCAACGACAAGTCTAACGCTGGACACGCCTGACATATTGATAATAAACTCAAAAAGGGAAGGAGCAAATACTGTCAAATGAAGAGACAGACAGATAATTTAAATACTGATGCGATTTATAAAACTCTTCTGAAGAGTTAACCAATTGCTAACACGGATTTTAGTTTTACAAAATCACCCGGGAACTAGAGTTTAACAAAATCACCATGGGAGTAGAGTTTAACAAAGAGTTTAAAGAAAAGAAACAAGACTACGGTCAGTAGAAGAAAAAGACAAAAATAGACAAAAATAAAAACGAATAGACAGACAAGTAATAGCTAATACGGGTAATAAAGTTTTACAAAATCACAAGGGGAGTAGACTAAATACAAGACTAAGTAAAACCAGGGGAGTAGAGTTTAATAAAGAGTTTAAAGAAAATAAACGAGACTACGGTCAGTAGAAGAAAAAGACAAAAATAGACAAAAATAAAAACGAATAGACAGACAGGTAATAACTAATACGGGTAATAAAGCTTTATAAAATCACAAGGGGAGTAGACTAAATACAAGACTAAGTAAAACCAGGGGAGTAGAGTTTAATAAAGAGTTTAAAGAAAATAAACGAGACTACAGTCAGTAGAAGAAAGAGAAATAGACAAAAATAAAAACGAATAGACAGACAAGTAATAGCTAATACGGGTAATAAAGTTTTAAAAAATCACAAGGGGAGTAGACTAAATACAAGACTAAGTAAAACCAGGGGAGTAGAGTTTAATAAAGAGTTTAAAGAAAATAAACGAGACTACGGTCAGTATAAGAAAAAGACAAAAATAGACAAAAATAAAAATGAATAGACAGACAGGTAATAGCTAATACGGGTAATAAAGTTTTACAAAATCACCAGGGGAATAGATTAAATACAAGACTAAGTAAAACCAGGGGATTAGATCAAGCTAGATTAAATAAGTACATAGGACAAAAGCAGCAATAGAAGCATACCAGAGGGTTATTTCGCAACTCAATAATTAATTTCATTTTGTTTTATTTATAATAATCATTTTAGCATTATTATAAAATATAAAAATCATATGATAGTCATTTATAATAATGATTATAATAATCATTTTGTTTTATTTTCATCCTGTCGCTTCAGTGGTTTCATTGAAGCAAGTCTGTTTAGCTCTCGTGGTGCTAGTCACAGTAGCAACAATTGTACATTGTTTTTTTATTGAATTTAGATTTTATTTGGTTTTAGGTTAGTTTAAATTTTTTTATTTTTAAATTTGATGGCGCCTTGTTTTATACCGGCTAAATATTCCCGTGCTTCAAGTTTTTCTCTTTCTTCTACTGGCCGCAGTCCCGTTTGGTTTTTCTTCTTGAGATTTTTTTTTCTCTTTGTTTTTGATCTCTACTAGGATACACCTACGACATGTCCAACACTAGATATGCCCAAAAAAATTGATTATAAACTTCAAAAAGGGAGGAGTGAAGACCTTAGAATATTATAAATCCTCAACAATAATATTCTAAGCAATCCCCATGCTCTTTTTATTTAAGGGCATTTTTGTAAAGCGAATACACCCGATATGAACAGAAAATTGTCTGCATCGTAGAGCGAATACACCGACGGAAGAGCGAATATATCTATACGGTTCTACCTATCTAACTATATGGTTCTACCGGTTCTACTTATATTTCTCTATATTTAGAGAAATATAGGTAGAAATATAGAATTTCTCTATATTTCTCTATATATCTAAATTAATTGTCTATATATTTCTCTATACGGTAGAAGAGCGAAGAAGGATTGAATAACAGAAATTACAACTCCGGAAGATACTAAACCCACAGGGGAATTTTGAATCATCTCGACTTTTGTGTGAATTCACCCCCGAGTTGTAGTATAGAAACATACGATTTTTGGAAAAGGCAGTACTGAATTAGCCTTTGAACTGTGTGGACACAAATTGGATTTAACTTTGAATTTAATTGGTTTATTTGTGTATTTGTTAGACAGTGAAGATATTGCGAAACATTAAAATGGCTTGGGATTATACACCTTGGGATTACGTCATTTAATTATGACAAAAAAAGAAAATAGCCCAAAGCCGATGATTCAAGCTCTGAATGAGCAGTCGTTCAGGTGTGTTTACCGCTTTCCCGGAGGGGTGGAATGAAATGCAAGTATTTTAACAGTTGATTAGTTGAATTTTGCAAATGGTACAGAGTATTCCCGAAATTTGGCTGTGATTCGTGAGGTAGCGTCGATATTCAAACGCTGTTGGAAGTGGTCGGTGCAGGAGATAGGGGTGTTAGCCGTATCCTAATTAACGGTGGCTTAGCGAACTGCACGTCCGCATCGACGTGGATAAATAATAGGTGCCAGAATAGGTAAGAGAGATAATATATTTTATTTTATTTGCACTTGCCATGGGGCGAAAAAGGAAGATTGTTAAGACCATCCAAGTAGGATCTCAGTCTGTTGAGAACAGTTTGTAGAATTCGACCGTTTCATCCAAAGGGAATAACGATGTCACTTCACTGAAGACTCTGGCGGATGAGTTTGCTAAGATGCTAACAATACTTACTGAAAATGGTAAAAAACTTGACTCTATAAACGATAGCATAAAAGTGTTAGAAAATAGTTTGGTATCGGTGGAAAATACACAGTCCAAGCTAAAATCAGAAGTTAATACTCCGAGTTCGCGTGTTACACAGCTTGAATTTGATGTTGAAAGCTTAAGAAATCCAATGTCAATTATGACTAGTGAAAAGAAAAAGTAATAAATTGGGAGTGTAGATCTGTCTCGTCGGCTTATGGCATCTGAGTATCGACATACAGAGACGAATCTTATCGTTTGGAATGCTCCCTGTGAAAATACCACACAAGCCGAATCGTTTTTTGACCAGTTGTTTTTGGAGGGTCTAGGCCTGTCCGTGGTCTCGCGGTTTCAAGTTGTTGGTAATGTCCGTAAAGAGTAATAGTATTTTAAAGTTGATATTGGTTCTCGAGATGCGAAGGTCAGTGTGCTTAAGAACGGGAAGAAATTCAAAGGTAAAGTTATTGGACACCATAGAAATGTATCTGTTAGCGATGGTGCACCAATATCAGTTCGTGAAGCTCGAAGGAAGTTGTATGTAAAGAAATCTAGATTGAATGCTATTGGAGTTTCATCACGGGTTTCTAATACAGTTCCACCATATATACAGATCGACCGTGATGGTGTGGCGGCATAATTTGGCTACAATGAGCTTATCCTTGAGTTATGAGACCAATAGATGGTTATATCACGAATGGTGAATTAAGATGTTGTTAAGATATTTTTTTTTGTTTTTTTTTGTATTTGTGTTTATGGAAAAGAAAAGAAAAGTTGTTCCACTTTTTTTCTCATTTATTTAGTTTTTGTTAGAATTTAGAATGGATAAGTGGTAGACACATTTAGAGTATTGTGTTTTCTTCAATTATAATTTTCTGGAGTTTAGTAATGAAACCAGTAAACCTGTATTGTGATAGGCTAGTATTAGTGAGAATTTTTTCACTTTTTTTGTATTCGTTTGTTTATTTATACCATTTTTTTAATATGTTTCTAATTATTTTTAGGTTATATCCTGTTTTTTTCCGGAGCTTCACTTACGTTGGATGCGGGACCACGGACCCTCCGAGTTACAGTAAGTTATTCAGTTGATTAGGTTTGGCTGCAACTACCCTCCTTTTTTTATATATATATATACTTATAAAAAATGGTAATTGTTCGTAATGATCGTATGGATTAGCTTGAGATTAATCTATTGAGTGTTTTGAATTTAGGATTAGGGGTACTTCACAGGGATTTTGATATGGGGGTAGATGATGTTTTTCCAAAGGTTAATTATAAGTGCCCAGTTGATTTACATGCTAGACTGGCACCGGATAAACTTGGCATTTTTCATCTGAATTGTCAGGGGTTAAATAGTACATTGGATTATTTGTCGGAGCTGTGTATGGTATCTGATTTTCATATTCTTGCACTTACTAAAACATGGTTAATAAATAATAATTCTGGACTATTCGATATTTTAAATTTTAATATGTATGTTAAGAACCTTTCTCACTATCAGCATGGAGAACTTGCCCTATATATTAGAACTGATTTGAATGTGAAGGTTAGGGATGATTTGTCCGTTAATAGAGAGATGATTTTTGAGTGTTTTGTTGCGGAGGTTGATATGAATGGTGACCCATTTTTTATTGTTGTTTGTTACCGCCCCCCTTCAGCTAGTGTAGATTGTTTTTTAGAATTATTAGAGACAAATGGACCTTCTAACTCGTAAGAACATAACGGATAAAGACAAAAATAGACAAAAATAAACATGAACAGACAGACAGGTAATAGCTAATACGGGTAATAAAGTTTTACAAAATCACCAGGGGAATAGATTAAATACAAGACTAAGTAAAACCAGGGGATTAGATCAAGCTAGATTAAATAAGTACATAGGACAAAAGCAGCAATAGAAGCATACCAGAGGGTTATTTCGCAACTCAATAATTAATTTCATTTTGTTTTATTTATAATAATCATTTTAGCATTATTATAAAATATAAAAATCATATGATAGTCATTTATAATAATGATTATAATAATCATTTTGTTTTATTTTCATCCTGTCGCTTCAGTGGTTTCATTGAAGCAAGTCTGTTTAGCTCTCGTGGTGCTAGTCACAGTAGCAACAATTGTACATTGTTTTTTTCTTGAATTTAGATTTTATTTGGTTTTAGGTTAGTTTAAATTTTTTTATTTTTAAATTTGATGGCGCCTTGTTTTATACCGGCTAAATATTCCCGTGCTTCAAGTTTTTCTCTTTCTTCTATTGGCCGTAGTCCCGTTTTCTTCATCTTGCGATTTCTTTTTCCCTTTGTTTTTATCTCTACTAGGATACACCAACGACATGTCCAACACTAGATATGCCCAAAAAAATTGATTATAAACTTCAAAAAGGGAGGAGTGAAGACCTTAGAATATTATAAATCCTCAACAATAATATTCTAAGCAATCCCCATGCTCTTTTTATTTAAGGGCATTTTTGTAAAGCGAATACACCCGATATGAACAGAAAATTGTCTGCATCGTAGAGCGAATACACCGACGGAAGAGCGAATATATCTATACGGTTCTACCTATCTAACTATATGGTTCTACCGGTTCTACCTATATTTCTCTATATTTAGAGAAATATAGGTAGAAATATAGAATTTCTCTATATTTCTCTATATATCTAAATTAATTGTCTATATATTTCTCTATACGGTAGAAGAGCGAAGAAGGATTGAATAACAGAAATTACAACTCCGGAAGATACTAAACCCACAGGGGAATTTTGAATCATCTCGACTTTTGTGTGAATTCACCCCCGAGTTGTAGTATAGAAACATACGATTTTTGGAAAAGGCAGTACTGAATTAGCCTTTGAACTGTGTGGACACAAATTGGATTTAACTTTGAATTTAATTGGTTTATTTGTGTATTTGTTAGACAGTGAAGATATTGTGAAACATTGAATTGCCTTGGGATTATACACCTTGGATTACGTCATTTAATTATGACAAAAAAAGAAAATAGCCCAAAGCCAATGAATCAAGCTCTGATTGAGTAGTCGTTCAGGTGTGTTTACCGCTTTCCCGGAGGGTTGGAATGAAATGCAAGTATTTTAACAGTTGATTAGTTGAATTTTGCAAATGGTACAGAGTATTCCTGAAAGTTGGATGTGATTCCTGAGGTAGCGTCGGTATTCAAACGCTGCTGGAATTCGTCGGTGAAGGAGATAGGAGTGTTAGCCGTATCCTAATTAACGGTGGCTTAGTGAACTGCACGTCCGCATCGACGTAGATAAATAATAGGTGCCAGAATAGGTAAGAAAGATTATATATTTTATTTTATTTGCACTTGCCATGGGGCGAAAAAGGAAGATTGTTAAGACCATCCAAGTAGGATCTCAGTCTGTTGAGAACAGTTTGTAGAATTCGACCGTTTCATCCAAAGGAAATAATGATGTCACTTCACTGAAGACTCTGGCGGATGAGTTTGCTAAGATGCTAACAATACTTACTGAAAATGGTAAAAAACTTGACTCTATAAACGATAGCATAAAAGTGTTAGAAAATCGTATGGTATCGGTGGAAAATACACAGTCCAAGCTAAAATCAGAAGTTAATACTCCGAGTTCGCGTGTTACACAGCTTGAATTTGATGTTGAAAGCTTAAGAAATCCAATGTCAATTATGACTAGTGAAAAGAAAAAGTAATAAATTGGGAGTGTAGATCTGTCTCTTCGGCTTATGGCATCTGAGTATAGACATACAGAGACAAATCTTATCATTTGGAATGCTCCCTGTGAAAATACCACCCAAGCCGAATCGTTTTTTAACCATTTGTGTTTGGTCTAGGTCTGTCCATGGTCCCGCGGCTTCGAGTTGTTGGTAATGTCCGTAAGGAGCAAAAGTTTTTTAAAGTTGATATTGGTTCTCGAGATGCGAAGATCAGTGTGCTTAAGAACGGGAAGAAATTCAAAGGTAAAGTTATTGGACACCATAGAAATGTATCTGTTAGCGATGGTGCACCAATATCAGTTCGTGAAGCTCGAAGGAAGTTGTATGTAAAGAAATCTAGATTGAATGCTATTGGAGTTTCATCACGGGTTTCTAATACAGTTCCACCATATATACAGATCGACCGTGATGGTGTGGCGGCATAATTTGGCTACAATGAGCTTATCCCTGAGTTATGTGACCAATAGATGGTTATATCATGAATGGTGAATTAAGATGTTGTTAAGATATTTTTTTTTGTTTTGTTTTGTATATGTGTTTATGGAAAAAAAAAGAAAAGTTGTTCCATTTTTTTTTTCTCATTTATTTAGTTTTTGTTAGAATTTATAATGGGTAAGTGTTAGACACCTGTAGAGTATTGTGTTTTCTTCAATTATTATTTTCTGAAATTCAGTAATGAAACCAGTAAGCCTGTATTGTGACAGGCTAGTGTTAGTGAGAATTTTTTCGCTTTATTTGTATTCGTTTGTTTATTTATACCATTTTGTTAATATGTTTCTAATTATTCTTAGGTTATATCCTGTTTTTTTTTCCAGAGCTTCACTTACGTTGGATACGGGACCACGGACCCTCCGAGATACAGTAAGTTATTCAGTTGATTAGGTTTGGCTGCAACTACCCTCCTTTTTTTATATATATATACTTATAAAAAATGGTAATTGTTCGTAATGATCGTATGGATTAGCTTGAGATTAATCAATTGAGTGTTTTGAATTTAGGATTGGGGGTACTTCGCAGGGATTTTGATATGGGGGTAGACGATGTTTTTCCGAAGGTTAATTATAAGTGCCCAGTTGATTTACATGCTAGACTGGCACCGGATAAACTTGGCATTTTTCATCTGAATTGTCAGGGGTTAAATAGTACATTGGATTGTTTGTCGGAGCAGTGTATGCTATCTGATTTTCATATTCTTGCACTTACTGAAACATGGTTAATGAATAATAATTCTGGACTATTGGATATTTTAAATTTTAATATGTATGTTAAGAACCTTTCTCACTATCAGCATGGAGAACTTGCCCTATATATTAGAACTGATTTGAATGTGAAGGTTAGGGATGATTTGTCCGTTAATAGAGAGATGATTTTTGAGTGTTTTGTTGCGGAGGTTGATATGAATGGTGACCCATTTTTTATTGTTGTTTGTTACCGCCCCCCTTCAGCTAGTGTAGATTGTTTTTTAGAATTATTAGAGACAAATGGACCTTCTAACTCGTAAGAACATGCCGTGTTTTGTGTGTTGAGATTTCAACATTGATTTGAATTTGTTAGCATCTAATTTAAAAGCCCAGAATTTTTTGAATTGAATGTTAGGTTATGGGATGCATCCTGCCGTAAATATTTGTACTAGAGTGACGGAGTCATCTTCATCTCTAATTGATAATATATTTTTGAATGTTCCCCATGATTCGTCGAGTGTTGTGTTAAATGATGTTTCGTATCACCTTGGTTTGGCAATATTAGTTCCGGGTATATTGAAGAATATTAATATTAAGTGATGCTCGCCCTAAGCCAAAGAAATTATTAGTTGATTCAAATACTATTTCAAGATTGAAGCTTAGGATAGAACAGTTAGATTTTAAATTTTTAAAAGAAGAGTTAGATTTAAATTTGAAGTTTGAGCTTTGGCATGGTAAGATTAAGGATACGTTGTTGGAGTGTTGTGAAGTGTCAGGAATAAAGAAGAGAATGGTGTCTCCGAATAAACCTTGGATTACAAAGAGTTTGTTACAGTCATTTAATAGATGACGTTTTTTTTAATATAAGTTGGCATCGAGGAGAAATGATACTCATGATAAAGAAATGTATAGAGTTTATAATAGTCGGTTAAATGCTGTACTCCGACAAGCTAAGGTAGAATATTATAAGGTTAAGTATAATGTTGAGGGTAACCCAAATAAGACTTGGAAATTGATTAAGTTGGTGACTAGCTCTGATAGCGTCTTGATCCGTCCAAATAATATAGGAATGAACACTAATATTGTAGAGAAGATGTGTAATCACTTCGCTACTATTGGACAGCGTGTGTCATCATCGGTGCCAGTGATTGATCACGATGGAGATTTCTGATGAATTATTTGATGTTATAAAAAAATATGAAAAATGATGCATCAGGAGGCCATTTTATTTCATTGAAGGTTTTAAAGTCGATTTTACCTGTTATATCTAGTCATTTTTTAGGACTGATAAATAACTGTTTAAAAGCTGGAATATTTCCCGATTGTCTAAAGTGCGCGAATGTTATCCCGATATTTAAAGGAGGGGATAAGAATTGTTATAGTGATTATAGACCGATTTCATTACTGCTATTTATTTCTAGAGTGTTTGAAAAGTTGATTCATAGCAGGATGGTAAGTTTTTTCGAGAAAAGACAATTTTCTAGTTCTAGTCAGTTTGGGTTTAGGAGTCATCATTCTACAGAGCATGCAGTTTTGTTTTTAACAACTTTTATTCATGATGCTTTAGACAAGGGTCTGAAGATAGCTTCGATATTTTTGGATATTATTAAAGCATTTGACTCTGTTGATCATGATATACTAGTTCAAAAGTTATATAGTAGTGGTATACGTGGTGATTTTTTAAAAGTGGTAGTTAGTTTTCTTAGTGGAAGGACTCAGTGTTTCGTGATGGATGGAGTTACATATAAAATTGAACATATTTCGATTGGAGTACCCCAGGGTTCCGTTTTGGGTCCTTTATTGTTTTTGGTTTGTATTAATGACCTTTGTAGAGATTCAAATAATGTATCTTGTTCTTTGGACCTTGATACTTACGGTACTAAAGGAATTCTACCATGTTTTGCTGATGATGCCCATTTTACTGTAGCTGCTAGAACTGAAAATGAGTTGGTGAATAAATTAGATCAAGATATTTCTTCGATTGAAAAGTGGATGCGAGTTAATAAATTGAAACTGAATCATAATAAGTAGAATTTTTTGATTTATGGTAGAATTACTGGACATTATCCATGGATTAATAGAATGGAAGTAGGGCAGCATACTATTGTAAGATCTACTAGTACTAGATACATAGGTGTTAGTATTGATGAAAGCCTTAGTTTTAAAGACCATATTGCATCTGTTAGCAGCAAATTGTCTCGTAATTTTGGTATTATGCGTAAACTTAGGTATCTTTTTCCGTGTGAAATTCTGAGAATGTTGTATTTTTCTATGGTTCACCCACATCTCATTTACTGTTGAATGGTTTGGTCGAAAACATTCGAAACTCACCTCCATCCGCTCTATGTAACGCAGAATATGGCAATTAGAGTTTTGTATGGCAATCAAATTAACCTATCTGTATCGATGAGGCATCTTTACCGCGAGTATAAAATTCTACCGTTGGCAGGAATATGCGTATTCTATAATGCTCTGTTTATGTTTAAATATTTAACTTCGGAGTTACCATCATGTTTCTCAGGAATGTTTAGTCTTGCGTCTACTATTCCCGATCATTTGACACGATCTTCTCAGTTGGTGCAAAGACCAGCTATGGTCACGTCTAGGTCTAGGTTTTCAGTTCGCCATGTTGTTCCGTTAGTTTGGGAGAGTTTGCCAGAGAATTTGAGGAATGTTGGGGGTTTGCAGGAATTTCGTAAGTTGCTAAACAAACATTGTTTTGATGTGTATATTTTGGATGGATTATTCTGTGCCAGTTAAGTTATGTTTTTGAGGAGGGTTTAGTTGCAGCTGAATATGATTATAAATATTATAATTTTGTATGGGTGTTGTTTGGAGGCTCATTGATTTTAGGGTCCCGTAAGTTGAGCTCTTTTTTTTTTTTTAATTAATTATATGTTTTTTTTTTCTTTTTTTTTTTCTTTTTTTTTTGATTTATTAGGAGGGTTTTCTTCCGCACAAGCTTGCTTCAGGGAATCGATGATGTATATTTTTTTTTTTTTTTAAATAAACCCAGTGTTACAGTGAAAAAAAAGGAAAAAAAAAAAAAAAAAAAAATGAGGTCGGGCGTAGTTGTAACAGACCAATGAGTATCCCTAAGAAACAAAAAATCAATAAGAGAGAATGGTGTATTATCTCGTAGAGGAGGTGATGGACATCTCCAAGTTCAGCCATAATGCTGGGAAGAAAGAAGACAATAAAAAAGTTTTATTTTTGACAAAATCTAGTTTCTATAAGTTTTAGAACGCCATTTATTCACGGTTCTACGCCTGTATTGAAAAAAAAACTATCTTGGCGACGTTGACATCATTTTTGTAATATAAATTGAACTGTAAGTTTTGAATATAATAAAATTATATTGGGAGTTTTGAAATAAAATCCTCCCGTATCCACACATAGAAGGGACTAACGGATTTCCCGTCGAAAGTACACGTTGCGGGTCCTTATTACGTGTGGATTTGTATTATTCTGGGATTTGCTGTGATTCTCGCTGTTGCTTTTCTTCTGACCGCATATTTCGTTGCATGTCCTTATAGTGAAATTTATATATACAAATTGCACGAAATAATAGAAGATGAAACTTTCACAATGTGTGACCGAAAAAAACACATATTGAGATTTAGCTACATAGAGCTCTAGCTGATTTTTGCTTTAAAACAATAGAATTATAAGCCTTTGTAAAAAAGAAGGGAAAAGAGTCACTCACACTATAAGTATACTGGACACCCTCAGGTAAACCAGTAGTATCGGGTGGGGTTAGAAACAGTGTTCTATCGCTAGCAGGTCCATGGCTCTCAAGGTCCAGGAATCGGTCAGTACTTTCAATCTCTCCACCTGAGATCCTGTAATAATAATAATAATAACAATCTAGCAACGCAAGAATCTTTTTCCTTTTGTTCTCTCAGGATGTACAAAATTAAAGGTTTTACTGTGCGATAAGGTGTAATTTATTATAATATCGAACAATTAATATTTAAGCTCGATATTTAACATCGAGCTTACAACAAATAATAAGCTCGAACGAATTGTTCGAGCTTAAATATCGAACAATTCCAACACTGAACGTTATAAATTTATTATTGTAAAGCATAAAGCATAATTGTAAAGCATACAGCATAATAAATAATCTTGAACAAAATTAAATCATGGTGTAAAATTTAATAAGATACAATAACGTAAGGTTTAACAATTTAAGTACCCCGGCCTCAGTTATCTAGTTAATTCAGTCACTTCAACTTTATTACAAACAAAACATGAAATTAACGAAAGACAACATTTCCGAAAACGCGGATTCATGTCGGTAATTTTGATTAAAATTCTCTATTTTGAATCAGCGATGCGATCGGTAATCAGCCTCAGTGATTGGCAATTTCCCGTTCAACACATTAATTTTTTCATCTGTAATTACTACTAACAACCCATCGTAGGACCGAGCTATATAATGCCGTAACTGCTACGCAAGTTCCTCCTCCATCATAAACTGAAAAATACTCATGCATTGCTGTGTTGCTTCCTAGGCTATAATTCACTTTAAGGATGCTATTTAACAAGGTCACTCTGCTGCACGGTTTACACATACGGTTCTCTTTAAGTGAGCTCATGAAAGGTCCGCCCCGAAGTCACTATGATGTCACGCATGTAGTTTCCCTTGTGAGGATAGGGAATGATGGTGGAGTGAAGATACACAACCATCTTACAAGGCTGGAAAACGACCAGCCTTTTATACCCAGCTCATCCTCGTCAGTGCGCTTTACCTCGTCTATTTTTCTCTATCCGTTTAGTCACAAAGCCAAAATGAATGGATTCAATCATGATTAGGCAAAAGAAGCCTAATTTCCGGGTTGTGTACACCAGGTACCACACCCCAAGCGTGGCAAAAGTGTACCACGCGTGGTAAGACGTGTGTCACTGGTGGCGCAGAGAGTCTCGGAAATGTACACCAGGTGGCAGAGAGTGGGAAACCCCCTCGGCGTATATCATATGACAGTCTACGCAGAATGTTTCTTGCTAGTAAAAGCTCGTCCTTAGTAAAAACAAAAGTTCTGGGAAAACCAGAAAAAAAAAACAATAAAGCCATTACTCAATTAGCTTTTTTGCTTCCCAGGAAATCGAGTGTCAAGACAACCTACTGCACAAGGTGGACAACAATTTAGTTGCTAAGAGATATTCAATTAGTTTGAACAAAATAAATTATGAGGTATATCGTGCAAAAAGGAGAGAGGGAGTGAGATAGCACGAGCAAGCAAGCGAGAAAGAGAGAGAACGAGAGAGGGGGGGGCAGAGAGAGATATATTATTTTGGAGAGAAATAAAAGAGTAAAATATATGGGTAAATGACTGTGGGTTAAAAAAAAACATTCTGCCGTAGTTGCGCACAACCAAACCTCAGCTAGAGAATTTGTGTGTGTGCGTGTGGGGGGAGGGGGGGGGGGGATCAAGAGTGGAGGAGGAGGGTGAGGGGGAAAATTACATTAGTTTAAAAAATGGTAAGAAGTAATCCACAGTTTGACCAACTACAATAGTTTAGTTTCTTATAGCTTAGCAAGTTATCACTCACCAAGAAATCAGCTCTTGTGTCGTTAAATGGTTCGAAGCCCGTCCCGACTTTATTCGTGTGCAAAAATAAGCTTGGAGGATTACGTAAATAGCACTTAAGTTGGGTTGAATTTCGGCTCAAGGGTAGGATTTTCAAATATTCTTTTAGTTATGGGTGAAGGTCTAGATTAGACAGGAGGAAATATAAATACCGTCCCTTTTTTCAATTGGGAAAACAAATTTGTTATAAAAGTTTTGACTTTCTTTAATTCATATGTTCGAGCCAAATCAGTGTTAAATTAATTAGCGTTAAATTAATTAATCCCCCCTTCTTCGACAATTTCAACGACCCTAATAATTCCTAGAGTCTGCAAAGACCCTAATAATTCCAGTTCAAAATACTTCAGTCAAATGCCAGTTTGGTAGTCATCTTTCAGCCTCAATTGGTTCTGAGTCTACAATGTTAAAGACACTAATAATTCATAGGGTCTGCAAGGACCCTAATAATTCCAGTTCAAAATTCTTTATTCAAATTTCATATTATTCAGTAGCCATTGATTTGATTGCCCAAATTAAGGGATATTTAAGAGGAGGAATGGGTGGAAAACAGGCGAGGGATAACGTAATGAAGAACGGGGAGTTTATGTCTTGTCAAAATATCTATGAATATCTATGAATATCTAATATCTATGTATCTAAATATCTATGAATTATCTAAATATCTATGAATATCTATAAATATCTAATATCTATAAATATCTATGAATATCTAAATATCTATGAATATCAAAATATCTATGAATATCTATGAATATCTAATATCTAATATCTATGAATATCTATGAATATCTAATATCTATGTATCTAAATATCTATGAATTATCTAAATATCTATGAATATCTATAAATATCTAATATCTATAAATATCTATGAATATCTAAATATCTATGAATATCAAAATATCTATGAATATCTATGAATATCTAATATCTAATATCTATGTATCTAAATATCTATGAATTATCTAAATATCTATAAATATCTATGAATATCTAATATCTAATATCTATGTATCTAAATATCTATGAATTATCTAAATATCTATGAATATCTATAAATATCTAATATCTATAAATATCTATGAATATCTAAATATCTATGAATTATCTAAATATCTATGAATATCTATAAATATCTAATATCTATAAATATCTATGAATATCTAAATATCTATGAATATCAAAATATCTATGAATATCTATGAATATCTAATATCTAATATCTATGTATCTAAATATCTATGAATTATCTAAATATCTATGAATATCTAATATCTATAAATATCTATGAATATCTAAATATCTATGAATATCTAAATATCTATGAATATCTAAAATATCTATGAATATCTATGAATATCTAATATCTAATATCTATGTATCTAAATATCTATGAATTATCTAAATATCTATGAATATCTAATATCTATAAATATCTATGAATATCTAAATATCTATGAATATCAAAATATCTATGAATATCTATGAATATCTAATATCTAATATCTATGTATCTAAATATCTATGAATTATCTAAATATCTATGAATATCTAATATCTATAAATATCTATGAATATCTAAATATCTATGAATATCAAAATATCTATGAATATCTATGAATATCTAATATCTATGTATCTAAATATCTATGAATTATCTAAATATCTATGAATATCTAATATCTATAAATATCTATGAATATCTAAATATCTATGAATATCAAAATATCTATGAATATCTATGAATATCTAATATCTATGTATCTAAATATCTATGAATTATCTAAATATCTATGAATATCTAATATCTATAAATATCTATGAATATCTAAATATCTATGAATTATCTAAATATCTATGAATATCTATAAATATCTAATATCTATAAATATCTATGAATATCTAAATATCTATGAATTATCTAAATATCTATGAATATCTATAAATATATAATATCTATAAATATCTATGAATATCTAAATATCTATGAATATCAAAATATCTATGAATATCTAATATCTATGTATCTAAATATCTATGAATTATCTAAATATCTATGAATATCTATAAATATCTAATATCTATAAATATCTATGAATATCTAAATATCTATGAATATCAAAATATCTATGAATATCTATGAATATCTAATATCTAATATCTATGTATCTAAATATCTATGAATTATCTAAATATCTATGAATATCTAATATCTATAAATATCTATGAATATCTAAATATCTATGAATATCTAAATATCTATGAATATCTAAAATATCTATGTCTAGTCTTGTCAAAATATCTATGATCCATAAAAATGCGAGCACAAAGAGATAATAAAACAAATAGGGTAGATATAGCGTATCCACTCTCCCAAGATTGGTCCATCGTAAAATGCACTTTTTCATTCTCATCATCCCCCCTCAAAAATTTCCTGGCATATCACCCCACTTCCAGTTCTAGGATCCAAAGATCTTAGAAAACAATAGAAATCACACAAGGCTATTTCAACTTACCAATACTATACCAAGGAGACTAAAAACCTGATAATTTCAAATTACACAACCATATATACCATAAAACTGGGGAAAATATGGATTTACCATCCATAAGAAAATTCAATGTAGGTGATTTGGTTAGAATTAATCAAATTAAGGGTGTTTTTGATAAAGATTACCTACCCAATTACACAACTTAAGTGTTTCTAATAGCTGCAGTGATACATACAACCAGACAAGGTTGGGTGCTCCAATCGTTGAAGCAAAAGATAAAAATACAAATATGATCACTGATAAATTACATGAAAATGACACTAATTTTTGATAGTAGGAGAAACCAAATTCAAGAAAAATGAACATAGGTGAAAAATCACCAAAAATAAGACCGAACGTCAGTTCTTAGAAGGTGTCTTTGAGAATCAACAGGTTGTTAAAAGTTTGATTTCTTATGGATAAAAAACATTGTCAAGATTAACTAATTGGCTTGGCTTATTCATTTTCATAGTTCAACGTGGTAACTCTGACAAAAATATGATACTGCTCTAAAAACTTCATAATTTTTTAACTACCCAAAGAAAAATCTTATAAAATCGTGTTTTTTAAGGTAGTAATGGAATTTCAATATGGGCCAGGGGGCAAAAATGATTCTTATCTTAATATATTTGGTACTTTCCGTGATCACCATGTCTTTTCTTCAATTATTTGATTTGGAGACTACCATGTCTCAAAATCAAAGATAGACTGGCAAGAGATTTTGATAGACTGCCATGATTTGTATTTGAGCATTTGTATCCCCACCCACTTCTGTCCACTTTTGCCTGCTTCAAAATCATCTGGGATTTCTAATTACGATTTATTAAAATTTAGAGACCTTTAGTATGGGATCTTTGGTTGGAACTGTGTGAACAAATATATAAATATACTGTTTTTGCTAAAGCAGCACTTTATGTGGTTAGAATTCGAATTCAATATTTTTTCTTGAATTCTTTTTTTCGGGGTCTTTGACATTTTCGCTTATATTAAATCCATCAATCAATTTTTGATGCAACTGGAGCACTACAAAAATGATAAGACTTACTTATCAGAGACTTCGTCAAAAAAGGCGAGACTAGAGTCCATATCCGAAACAAAACTTCGTTCTTCAATAAATCGACTGAATATTTGAGTCCGAACTAAGTACCCGTAAAATTTTGTGCATGACTTATCCCGTGATCTGACAAACCCTAAAATAAATTAAAAATAAAATAAAAAATTCTTACCCCCAGGCAATTTTTTGGCAATACTGCCTTTCCCTAGGAAAAAAACAATAAAACAATCCAACCTGAAAAAAAAACAAGCAAAATTTTTACTAGAATCTTTAATGAAAAATAAATAAAAAGTCACAAATCAAACGACACAAACTATAATCTAAGAACTCTTTTCTATGTTTCACTAATTTAAACAACCCTATACATCAGAAATTTTTTATCACACGGCTTATTAAATTCAGAACTATATATTCGTCTCATTTTCTGGAAAAAAAAAAAAAAATTTATAAATGTATATGGGTGGCGGTAGAGGAAGGCAATAAGTTGTTTACCCCCCCCCCCCCTTGTTCAAATAAAAAATTATAAAATAAACGACAATGTTTGGAATAAATTTAACGATTTATTGGGGAAAACAAGTTTATTGGGGAGAGCCACCCTGTAAACAGAGAAAATTAAAAAGGAAAATATATATATATATATATATATATATATATATATATATATATATATATATATATATATATATATATATATATATATATATATATATATATATATATATATAAAGATATATACATATATATATATATATATATATATATATATATATATATATATATATATATATATATATATATATATATATATATATATATATATATATATATATATATATATATATATATATATATATATATATATATATATATATATATATATATATATATAAGAAATACAGGACAATAATTGCACCAAATTTATCGACTTACTGCAAGAAAAAAGAAATTATAAAAAACTGTACCCCCGCAAACAGAGAACACTTCTGTAGGTACCTGTGACACTCATTTTCGTAAGTCAGCATTTTTCTTTACTTCAATTTCACGCTGTAGAAAGTCAGTTTTTAGTGTACCCTTAGCAAGAAAGCCCAAATCATGGGCGTTAACAATAACAGCTATCTTAGCAGAGAGGAGTCAATGATGGCCGGAAAAGCGTTGAAGTAAAAAGCCGCCAAGTGTAGATTTCAACTTCGAAAAAAGAAAAGCCAGTTGCAGCTCTTGTGCGAAACTTTAGCGAAACACTTCGAAAAACTTTAGCGTAAAGGGCGAGGTATTGACTAGGGGGCGACCCCCCTCATATACGTAATAATTTCAATTCGTTTAAGTTTTAATGTTGCTCCTTACTTTCAGTTGAACAAACTTGTTTTTTCATTTAATAATAAAACTTATTCATTTCGCTAACACCTTTATTTAGGACACTCGAATCACCTTCACAAATAAAGTTAAGAACAGTTAAACCTTCCTCTTTAATAACATGTTCTCCAACAGCATTGATTGTACTCCTTACAACAAAATTGTCAATCAATCCATACAAACAGGCACAGGATACAGCCCTACTGAACGCCTGTTAAAAAAAACTCGCTTATTATATTATCAACACCTGAAGCCTTATTATTTTTCAAAACAATTTAGGATTCTCCACATCCCAAAATGTTTCCCTAAGATCGTTCCCTTCATCCTCTACAGATCGTTCTCATCAACGAAAGATCGTTCCCATCAATCAAAAACTATCAAACTATCCACTAAAAATCCTCTTACTAAGTAAGTTAATAAGTGAGTATGATGGCATTAGACCCTTAAGGTCCACACCGGCGGTGCTGATCTCTGTTTCGTGGCCCTTTAGTCAGGAAGTGCAATGGGGGGTTAGTACTCTAGCTAAACTCTTTAACTAGAAGATCTATCAACAATAAACTCTCCATTTTCATTTCAAATTACTCCTGCAACGTGCCTCTAAAAGCCGCATTCCAAGTTCTATCAACCCTAAAGTTCTATCCTAAGCATCCTAACTTCTATCAAGGTTATGGCTAACTGGAGAGTAGTTACCCTTTCAATTAATTCTGGACGTTACTATAACGTGATCTTTAATTCAACATCAATAACAGCATCAGCCTGCATTGATTCCCAAGCCCTCGAATTATAATGACATAATCAATATGGTCACGTCAAGTGAGCCGTCATGTGAGTAACACGTCAGCTCACGCGCTATTTCATGTCCAAATACCGCGCTGGTTATAACTCGATTATTCTCACTACAGAATCGTAGCAGTACTTATTTGTGCCAATCTGAGTATTAAAGTCTCTACTAAAATCCCATTTCTACATGGAATCTTGTTGTTTATTAATGATACAGTATATAAGGGTACATCCAAGTCACAAGTGCTTCGTAGTTAATCCTACAGGGGCATATACCACAATGAGTGATACGTTACAATTTTTGGTCATAAAATTAGAAACTAGATTTTTATTGTTAATACCTTCCGAACCTAATCAGGATGTACAGGCTCCCTCAGTCATCCTGTCTGAACAAATAAAGTCCGTATCACCTAGTTTCATGTTTCCTAACCCAGAGTGACGAGTCTGCAAAGACCCTAATAATTCCTGTTTAAAAATTTTCAGTCCAAATGCCAGTCTTTAAGTCATCTTTCCACTTTGTATGGTTGAGTCTCAAATTTTGGATTATCTAAATCTTTGAAAGCGTTAGGATCACAAGAAAAGCAATGGGCGCCTCCAGCGCAGGCCAGAGGCCAAAAACTTTTTTCACATCGATATAAACCGCTTAAGCCGGCTTGCAATCGAAAAGTAAGAAGTGCCCAAGACCAACATTTGAGGAGAGGCGTTGAGGAAGCCTGGACCCTACTTGTTCATTACATGGTTTAAACTATTCACGATGCACTCCTATCAACATCAGTCAACATCCTTCAAAAGCAATACTAGACCTAATATTTATATTCATGCCTGTAAAATTATACTACAACCGGAAAGCAAATCATAATAAAGAAGACGATATTCAATAAAAGGCTATACAGTCCGCAAACCAAAGTCATTAGCAGTCATCAACGATGGACGAACCAAACAGGAAGAGATAAGGCATAGAGAGAGGGAGAGAGAGAGTAAAACATGAAAATATACCTTCGATATTGAATAAAGATCTTGAGTCTGTAGCTCCAATGTCCGGTGCTCGAGTAAGCGGCAGTAAAAAATTTCGATATCCACTAAATAAGGTTGCCATAAATCGAAGAAACGCTTCCTGAATCTCCAATTCGGTTGACATCTGAAATTTTTATGACAATATTATATATATATATATATATATATATATATATATATATATATATATATATATATATATATATATATATATATATATATATATATATATATATATATATATATATATATATATATATATATATATATATATATATATATATATATATATATATATATATATATATATATATATATATATATATATGTATATGTATATATGTATAAGGGCTTGTGCTCTTTTTAATAGCCGAAAGTGATTGCAAGGCAACTAACACCCCTACCACGCCCACCATTTCCCCAAACACATCCAATCAAAATTTTGAGATAGCCATTTTGTTAAACGTAGTTCAAAGATCAGGGAATTATGCCTTTGAGGAGGACACTCCCCTCAGAGCCCTCAGGGCAAGGGCTGTAAGCTATACCCTGGGGGCATATAAGGTTTTTATAGAAAGCGTTGTCGTAAGAACTTCAAAAAGGGCTTTTTCGATTAGAAATTCAAAGGGCTAATGCATTTTTTAATAATCGAAAGTGATTGGAGGGCAACTAACTCTCCTCTCACGCCAACCATTTCCCAAAAAACATCCAATCAAAATTTTGAGATAGCCATTTTTTTCAACGTATTTGAAAATTCTGGAAATTAGATCTTTGAAGATGACAATCCCCCCACAGCCCTCAGGGCAAGGGTTGTGGTTTATGCCCTGCGGGCATATAAGGTTTTTATAGAAAGCTTTGTCGTAAAAACTTCAAAAAGGACTCATTCGATTGGAAATTGAAAGGGCTAGTGCTCTTTCAAAAATCAACAAAGGATGGCTTTATCTAAAACAAATGCGGTAATTGCTTATTAATTATAATTAATTTGATTGTTGAAGAAAACTACAAAAAGGGCTCATTTGATTGGAAATTGAAAGGGCTAGTGCCCTTTTTAATAGTCGAAAATGATCAGAGGGCAACTAACCCCCCCTCACGTCCACCATTTCCCTAAACAAGCACTATCAAAATTTTGAGATAGCCATTTTGTTCAACGTACCAGAAAGTTCAGGAAATTATTTCTCTGAGGATGACAAACCCCCCACACCCATTAGGGCAAGGGTTGTAAGTTACGCCCTGGGGGCATTTAAGGTTTTTATAGAAAGCGTTGTCGTAGAAACTTCAAAAAGGGCTCATTCAATTGGAAATTGATAGGGCTAGTGCCCTTTTTAATAGTCGAAAGTAATTGGATGGCAATTAACCCCTTTCTCACGGCCACCATATCCTCAAACATATCCGATCAAAATTTTAGATAGCAATTTTGTTCAACGTATCTGAAAGTTCTGGAGATTAGGTCTCTGAGGATGACAACCCCCCACAGACCTCAGGGCAAGGGTTTTAATTTATGCCCTGGGCATAAGTAATAAGGTTTTTTATAGAAAGTGCTGTCGTAGAAACTTTAAAAAGGGCTCATTCGATTGGAAATTTAAAGGGCTAGTGCCCTTTCAAAAATCAACAAAGGATGGCTTTATCTAAAACAAATGCGGTAATTACTTATAAATCATAAGTAATTTGATTGTTCGGGCTAAGAATTTGGTTTAGTATTTAATTAGTAGCAGTTTTAAGCCTTATAATCAGGGGCAGGGAGGTACACCACAATATCGTAAAATATAGAATATAAGTACTGCCTCCCTCCTACCAAGGCCTAGAACAGACAATGTATTTGATTAAAACAATGAGGGTAATAACCATGGCGTAAAAAAAAAATTATATATTCCTAAATTAAATTCCTTTATTTGTCTTACTTTCTCCTTGCCGACCCAATTTTACAGGTGGAGGTGTTCTGGAGATATTGCCCGGGGAAATTTTCAGCTGGGTTAGAATTATCTGGAAGATTTTTCCGTGGGAGGGGGGATTATCCGTGGGAGAAATTCCTCATGGCGAAATTGTGTCACAAGATTCCTCATGGTGACAATTTGCCCCAATCAAATATGGGCTTACTTCTGGCGTTACGGATCAACACGGACTGATTTTTTGAAATATTGTCGATTTTTATTCATCTCCCTTCATCCCTTTCTCACCCACTGTAAGTTTTAAGCCAAAAAGAGGAGAGGTTTTTGAAAATTCACGTGTCCCAAATTGACCTAACCAATTTGTTTTATAATACTTTCTTTATCGTTATATGCTAAAAAAAGGGGATTGGTCCTGTCTACATGTCCTGTAAGTTTAAGGCAGCTAGAAAAGTTTTTTTTTTGGCCAGTTTCAGGTGCTTAATGTTGATACTCCAAATGTTATGTCTTTATTAGGGTCTACCTGGCTCTGTGCACATCCACTGTAAGTTTCAAGACTATTTGAGACTGAAATCCAGAAATTCTGTTGAATTTTTTTTTTTTTATGTGTTAATTTTTATAACTTTAAGAAATAAGAGATTAATTAAGATTTTAAGGAATAGATACTAGCATATGTATTAATGCAGATTTTTCATGCACAATGCACATTTTTTTTAGTAAATTCATTTGAAATTTTTCAATAAAATACAAATTATATTCTGGCATTTAGAAAGCATAGGGTCTTAGAACTTTACTCATATTAATTTCTGCTCGTTTCGAGTTTGACTCTGTTATGTATTTTAATTTCTGTTTGTTTTGGGTTTCATTTATTTATTGATACTGATTTGGGGTAGTTGTATGCTTGGTAGATTATTTTATTCTATTTTTGTTCATTTTTGGTTTAATGGAGTTCTTTACTTTTTTTTTGAAAAACTCATTTTGTGGAAAAGCTTTTTTTTAATTAATCTTCAACAAGAGCAATACTCGAAAAATAATCTTAAAACTATTCTCTAGCGCAGACACAAGCTAGTGAGCTTTTACGGGCTAGTCATGTCACAGGTCCTCTTATGAGAACATTTTATTCCTGTTCTGGCAAATAAAATATGGCACTTCGTTTCTGAGAAATGGGTGCTAGATTTCTCTTGTTGTTGCAAAATTGGACGTGACTAATTAATGCTAGTTTTGTTTCTCATCAATATTTACTAATTGATGAATTACAAAAAACAGGTAAATTATCAGTGAAACATTTAAAAATGGGACACAAATCGTATTCCGATCTTGAACATGATCAAAACTGCGATATGGATATGGCACTTCAGTGTGAGACTGCATCGCTAAAAGCAAACTAGGCGCTCAGTTTTGAGACAACAGTTCTAGTGCTTATACGACCCGGATACAGCTCCTCTTTTAGACACCAAAATATCCTTGTACTGGCAAAGGAAACATGATCACATTATGAGTGTTTTTTTTTTTTTTCACGTAGTCAGACATTACTGTCTGATATCAAATTTTCATAATTTCCCTTAAAAAATTCTCAAAATTAGATGAATCCGTCAGCTTTCTTTGCTGTTATAAATTAAAAAAAACGTTTTCCAAAACAAATTTTTCAAAGAAAAGTAAAGAGCAACATTAAAAAACAAAAGGAGATAAACTGAATTTACATAATATAGCAAACTTAAAATCAACAGAAATTACTATAAATGAATAAATGAAAAACAAAACGAACAGAAATTAAAATGAATAGTCAAACTTAAAATGAACAGAAATCCCCACACATAAAAGGGGAACAGCTGTATCATTAAACCGTCTAAAGGGCACGGTGTTATATGTGCCTTACTGAAAACGCCACGTATTTCCAAACAGCATGTTTTTCAGTCAAATCCCAAATCAAGTCCCCTCAAATCCCCCAAAATACCAGTGTTCCACTTTACTGAAAACGGTATGTATTTGATCTGTGTGTTTTTATTAGTCAGAACACCAACAAAAAAAAGGAAGTAAATCATAATACTAATCTCCGTTATGGGAAAGAAAAAGATTTTTCTTATAAAAAATAAATTCGTGAATTTCAATTTAATTGTACGATTAAAAAAAAGTTATATTGTCAGAACCTTCCCAGTTGATTCAATTTAATTCGAAACTAAAGGAAATTGATATCTAAATGTAAATTTTGAAATGAATATTGGCAATTTTTGATGCAATATGTATAGTCTGTTAAAACGTTCAAAAATTTGTTTACGTTTTAAGTTTGACTTCGTTTTTGATTTTAATTTCTGTTCAGTTCAGGTTTCGTTTATTCATTCATAGTAATTCTTTTTAGTTTTAAGTTTGACTAATTATGTATCTTCATTTCGGCCAGCCTGTGCCAAAACTTAGTTTCTGAAGTTTTTTAACTTTTCGAGAAAGCTACAAAATAGATCTTTTTTTTAATTCTAATTTCTGTTCATATTAGGTTCCGCTTATTCGTTCATAGCAATCCTTGGTATTTTTAAGATTGAATAATTATGTATCTTCATTTCCGCCATCCTATGGCAAAACTTGGTTTCTGAATTTTTCAAGTTTCCGAGAAAGCTGCAAGAAAGACATTTTTTTCATTTTAATTTCTGTTCATATTAGGTTTCGTTTATTTTCCACAGTAATTCCTATTAATTTTATGCATCAGACTAATTATGTATCTTTATGTCAAGTACCCTATACCAAAACCTCTGCATTTTTCAAGCTTTCGAGAAAACTAAACTATAGATTTTTTTTATTTTTGGAAGGGGAAAAATAGACTAAGATACCGAATTTCGTTAATAGGTTTCCCAAAGTCCATACTCTTCCCGTCGTTGCCTTTCCATTTTCTGGTGAATGTAGATACTAGTTTTTGCAATTCTATAAGTTGGTTTTTGTTAGTAAAATTGGTGAGTTGGTTATTAGGTTTTAGATCTGGAAAACCGTAAAATCAGTTTTTTACGCCCTGCAGATACTAGGTCGTATCTCAAATATAAAAACATGGAAAACTGACTAGGGACTAGGGGAGGTCCATCCTTAACTGAAAATCTAACTGTCGTGTAAATACTAGAGCTTTGACAGGAGATGGCCGACTTCAGCTCATTTTTAAGTTCACTTTTTATTTTATTTTGAAGTGCTCTTTTTTCAACTAACTCCCTCTTTTTAATAATAATGGTAAAAAAAAGGCCAAAGCCACTTTTAATAATGAGAATCTAGAAAGTACCAAGGACACTAAAATGAAAACATTTTAACCCCTCTTGCTCTATCTTAGGTCTATTTATAACTGAAAAGCGGGATTTTCTACGCGATTTCGTTTTCCCCATGGGTGATCGTGTCGAGTAGATAGCCCTAAAAGATCAGGAGTGAGCTCATTCAAACGCAAATTAAGGTCTAATGTCCTTTTTAAGTGACCAAAAAGATTGAAGGGCAACTAGCCTCGTCCCATGCCCCTTTTTCCCCGAAGACATCCGATCGAAATTTTGAGATAGTCATTGGGTTAGCATAGCTGAAACGTCAAATAACTATGCCTTTGGGGATGACATCCTCCCCTCCAGCCCCCGGGGGAAGGGCTGTAAGTTATCCTAAATTCCCCATTGTTTACATATATTATTTTTTATTGGGAAATATACAACATTTCTCGAGGAGGGACTTCTGCAGGTGGGGGGATGGGGAGGCAACTCTCGTAAGGGAATCTTCAACGGAGAGGGGAGGAGATTTCTTGGCATGATTTGAAAAACAGCCGGAAATTAAATTAAAAGACAAGTTTTTTTTTCAACTGATAGTAAGGAGCAACATCAAAACTTAAAACGAACAGAAATTATTTTGCATATGAGGGGGGCTGCCACCTCTTGAATCCCTCACTCTTTACGCTAAAGTTTGACTTTTTGTCTGAATTCTGTAAGAACAACTCCTGAAACAACGGATGTAATATTTTGATGAGAAGAATTTTTGAAGAACTTAAGACTTTAGCGTAAAGAGCGAGAACCTGAGGAGGGGGCAGCCCCCCTCATATACGGAATATTTTCTGTTCGTTTCAATTTTTAATATTGCTCCTTATTTTCGGTTCAAAAAACTTATTTTTTATTTAATCCTATACGAGCACAAAGGATATACTAGAGTGCAATACAAGTTTTTTCTCTTGGACAACATTTTTTCTTCAAATTAATAAAAGTAAAAAAAGGCTGAAGCAGATGTCTAATTGTGAGAGCTCATACAGGACCAAGTGGAAATTGATAACCACTAGTTACGTCTAACTGCAAAATAAACGCAACACTCAGAATGAGACCATTTTCCCTTTATCAGAACCACGACTATATTTTTGCCAAAAAGGGGGGGCTCTGGACCAGATCGTAAGAAACAGAGCTGTGTCTCAGAATCGTGCGTCCAGTTCTCTTTTAGCGACGCAGGATTACATGGTATAACCATTTTAAGAAACCTACGTTATTTAATTTGTTACAGGAACTAGAAGCGGGTAAACGCAACGAGGCTAAATTGACTGAAACAACTCGGATCAATTTCAGTATTACTAAGCAAAAATTTAAATCAATTTATAATTAATACAATTAATACAGTATATAATTAATTATAATTAATACAGTATAACTCTCGATATAAACAGTCATGCAAGTGCTTTGATGCTAAAAACTTAAAATATGTAAAGATGTGTACTTGATTTGATTGGCTACTGAAAGATTCGACCGTAGGCACCTATAAAATAATTCGACAAATAAAACCACTTCAACCTAAATCAAAACAAACAATAGCTTTAAATTAAATAAATAAAATAAGCATTAAAATTGAAGGAAATTAAAGTAGGAAAATGGTGAAAAAGCAATAAGGTACTCAGAATCAAATTAATACTTAAAAATGAAACAAGTGATTGTATTTTCAAGCCGAATCTAAAATAAATAAAAGACCAACATAAACAACAGGAACAAGATTTGTGTGTGTGATTAAAAGATGCTAAAAATTCAAGGAAATACATTTAGAAAAATAGAAAAAACATAATGTGGAAAATGACCTTACTTTAAAATCAAATGAACAATTTTAGTTTCAAGCTAAAGCAGAAATTTACAGAGGTTTAAACATCGATAAAGTACGATTCAGTTTTAAATGTTTAAATGTCGATAAATATTATATTAAGTACTATTAAATGTTGATACCACATACATATATCTCAGTGAGACGCTGTAGAATTATCTGATCGGCGCTACAAATCGCCCTTGAGGTCCTATTTTGGGTCCTCTGAAGAGGTGCTAGTATGTTTTCATGAGCCTTACATGGCGCCGGCATCCATAATCAAATTAAATTGCCGAATTCGCTATCTTGTCAACAGAGCTCTCAAATCACACGAGGCTCATGAACTACGCATGGTGCACTGAACATAAATCACACTTTGAACCACAGTGACTCCGCTTAAACTCAATTAAAGCCTACCTTTGTACAGTGACGGATCCAGGGGAGGGGGACCCCGGGCCCTCCCAAGATTGTTCTGACGCCCTCATTCTTTTTTGTGTTTATTTTTTCACTCTTTTTTTTAATAAATTTGTTAATTTGGTCAATTATTGGCACCCTTGTCACATTCACCCACCCCAAGATTGCTTATTGGCACCCTTGTCACATTGCCCCCCCCCCAAGATTTTGCTCTAGATCCACCTTTGTACACTCTAATACCAAAATAAAAAAAGAGACAACAACAATTAAAGATTATACACGAAGAAAATATCAGGGCAACAAAATAAATAAGTTATAAAATTAGTCAATAATTAAACATTTAATAAAATTAGTAAAAAGTAACCTCTTTTTTCCTTCTATTAAAATCTGAGTCCACATCTAAAATGTTGCCTTCTGGCGCTGGTGTGTGGCTATAGCTCCATCCAGCATCATAGATCTTTTTACCAATATCGCTTAATGTATGGCGAAGTTGACGAGTTACTCGCTTGGGTAATAGTTTTAGAACAGAATATTTTTTCTCTTCTGGTCTAAAAAAACAACAATAATTAATACGTCTTACCAGCATAAAAGGAGACTAGGGTAAGGATTTTTTTTCCCCTAATCTGAGAGTCTTAATGAAAAGGTTAAAATGTACAAAATCCAAATATTAAGAGTAACAAATTCAAAAGTTAATGTCGGACCCTCCAAAAGCATATTCTGCTATTCCCCAAAATCTTATTTTATTTTGAGATTAGGGATTCTGAATGACAGCGAAATTACCCCAGATGATTCACTTTCAGGTACAAGAGCATCTACAACCCCTCCCTCCAATGTTCGCAATAGAGCTTTGAAAATTTCGCAACACAGAGGTTGTTTCGCAAAATTTCGCAAGGTAGCTTGCAGTATCCAGGGTGAAAGAGGATGAACGAGGATTACTTGAAATATAACTATTTGGTACATGTAGTATTCTAATATTTGTTGGTATGACCATACCCCGTAAAATTGTGTATGTGTATATTTATGTTAATCCTCAAGTCTGACGAGAAGGCCAACAATAAATATTTATCCTGGGTTTAGGCTGTTGAGAAAGTCCATGTCTGACGAGGAGGACAAAACAGAATATTTATCCCGAGTTTAGGATCTTGAGAGAGTCCGTTTCTGACGAGGAGGACAAAACAGAATACTTATCCCGGGTTTAGGCTCTTGAGAGAGTCCATGTCTGACAAGGAGGACAGACCAGAATATTTATCCCGGGTTTAGGCTCTTGAGAGAGTCCGTGTCTGACAAGGAGGACAAATCAAAATATTTATCCCGGGCTTAGGCTCTTGAGAGAGTTCGTGTCTGACGAGGAGGACAAAATAGAGTAATTATCCCGAGTTTAGGACCTTGAGAGAGTCCGTGTCTGACGAGGAGGACAAAACAGAATACTTATCCCGGATTTAGGCTCTTGAGAGAGTCCATGTCTGACAAGGAGGACAAACCAAAATACTTATCCCGGGTTTAGGCTCTTGAGAGAGTCCGTGTCTGACAAGGAGGACAAAACAGAATATTTATCCCGGGTTTAGGCTCTTGAGAGTCCATTTCTGACAAGGAAGACAAATCAAAATATTTATCCCGGGTTTAGGCTCTTGATAGAGAACGTGTCTGACGAGGAGGACAAAACAGAATATTTATCCAGGGTTTAGGATCTCGAGGGAGTCCATGTCTGACGAGGAGGACAAAAAGAATATTTATCCTAGGCTCTAGGTTCTTGTTCTTGTTCGGGCCTTTTCCCAACTTATCTGTTGATGGCATTGAGTTTAAAACAAGGCAGTCTTTAAAGTTTTCCAAAAATACCACTTCAATTAGCTAAAACCCTTTCGCTGAAGGAGAAGCTTGATTGCCTTGTTCGTAATTCAAAAATCGTTATTGTTAACGTACTGAGGTTTAATTATAGTTAAAAATTTCAGACCCAGTCGCCTGGGACAACGAAACACCTCGTCTATGAACTACAGTAAAAAATTGGAGAATATGGAATAGATAAGGGACAAGTCTTATGGAGACCCTATATAGGATGAATGGCCCCAAACACATTCCCCAGAAAAAAAGGTGAGAAGTGCTATAGAATTAATTCTCATTTCTTTACTGCTCGCATATAAAGGCATGAGCTAAAATTTTTGGATCAAGAAAAGCAGAAATTTCCGAGTAACTTTTGCGGTCCGTCCTCGGTGGTAAAAATCTGGAGAAAAAAAAAACAGTAACAAAACTTACACCAATTTGAAAAAGGCAACAACAAGATAAAAACTATCAAATGAAAAACGAAAATTAGTAGTTAAAAAAATATACAGTGGCTAATCTTAACAAATGAGATTATGCACTTATCTTTACAAAGATGAGTCCCAGTCCCCAACACGCCAGACAATGGAAAACACTCACATTTGATATGAAATCAGAGATAAAAATACTAGTATGTAAATTTGAAAGGGACCTAGGCACTCCAAGACCCTGATTAAGCTGAATGACCCCCCCCCCCCCCAGAAAGAAAAACCTCTGGACCACTAAATGATTTATTATAGCATCTTATTGGTAGCATATTAGGTTCCGAATAAATTTAAAATGATAAGTCAAACCTCAATCCCCTCCCCTCCTCACTCCAAAGAAATTGGAAATTCAGTACCATGTTTCATAGTTGAAAAAAAAACTTACATGTAAATTTGGTTTGTATCCAGGTCAACACAGCAGACATCTGGTGGTGGATCATAAAGGTCAAAAAACCTAGAGTCAACACCAAGAAGGAAGGGCACGGGAGAGTTGATAACGTCACAGAGTGCCAAAGGACACAATGGCACATAGGGGCAAATCCATTTCAAGGGGAAAATAGCCTAAAAAAAATTATTAGGTAATACAAAAGTAGCTAAACTGGAAATGGTTAAACTTTAACTCCATTGAAAACTGAATTCCCGGTTTATTCTAATTTTGGAAGATCTACATGGTTGTGTCATTTACCACTTAACCAAATAAAAAAAAATCGCACTTTAATTTCACTGTCCTTGATACTTTAAGCTGAATATTTATGTCAGACCAACCATAAGCAGAACCAATATTAGGACTCATACACCAGTGATCTAAATTAAGCAGAAAACGAAAAAACGGAAAGGGTCACAAAATAAGCAAGCACATATTTTCTGCGGGAGAGAGAGGGGTTGTAGTTAAGCAGCATATTACATAATTGGCTTGAGGTCAGGTTCAGTTATGACGGGAATTTCATTGAGAAATCACATGAAAATAGGAAAATATATAATCGATTAAAAATAAATAGAAGACTTAAGTACGAGACTTATTTTGTCTCAGGATAGTGATACCGAAAAACATCAGCTTCTGAATATTTTAGTTGGTTTACCCTCGCATCCTAAAACTGGTTTAAACTTCTGATTAAAACAGAGATTTAATTTGATAGAGAGTTTAAACAGAAAGTTCATAGAGAGATTATTAGAAATATATTCATGTGCTCAACCTCAGGAACATACTACTTTGAGCCATACAACAGAAGAAAACTAGACTTAGTCAGAGTGGCATTTGAGCTACTCATATGTCCCTTAAATAATAAAAGAATTTCCTGCAAACGGATTTTCACAACGAGCACGGGGAAGGAGAGTGTTCAAAAAAGCACTTTTTGCCACACAAAGCGCAATTTGTTTTAGCAATTACAATTTTCAATTTTTCCTTAAAAATTATTCACCAAGTAAACAGGAGGGAAACCAAGTAAACAGATCCAATACAGAGTCGCTACAATATATTTTTTTTAGGTCATTTGATACCTTAAATGTCGTTATAAAAGTGTCAGCATTGACTGACCGTCTCGTCAAAGATCAGAAAAAAAAACGATCAGAAATTAAATAACAAAAAAAAAACAATTTTTTCAACTGAAAGTAAGGAGCAACATCAAAATTTAAAACGAACAGAAGTTAATACGCATATGATTAGGTTCGCCCCCTACTCATAACCTCGCTCTATACGCTAAATTTTTTTTTGTACTTTCATCAGAGCTATTTATTCTAATTAACGGCCTTTTGTGATTAAGGGGTCATTATTTAAGAATTTGAACAAAACTTGAAGTTAGCGTAAAGAGCGAGGTATTGACTAGGGGGCAAACCCCCTAATATACGTAATACAAATATACGAATATATAACTTCATTACGTAAGTTAATTCGTAAGTAACGTCTGAACAAAATTTCAAGAAAGCCATTTAGCAACAAAAAAAGTAAATTAATATGGAAATTTCGTTTTAATTAATCAAGTATGGTGAGCCAAACTAAAAGCTGCATTAACTCAAAAACGTTCAGAAATTAAATAAAAAAGACAACAAGTTTTTTTAACTGAAAGTAAGGAGCGACATTAAAACTTAAAACGAACAGAAATTATTCCATATATGAAAGGGGCTGCCCCCTCCTCAACCCCTCACTCTTTACGCTAAAGTTTGACTCTGTCTCACAACTTTGTTTTTTTAAAACAATAAAAAACTTTATCGTAAAGAGCGAGGGGTTGAGGACGGGCAGCCCCTTTCATATACGGAATAATTTCTGTTCGTTTTAAGTTTTAATGTCGCTCCTTGCTTTCAGTTAAAAAAAACTTGTTTTTTTTTTTATTTAATTGTTAAGGAAGGAGCTGTCTATTCAGTACATACGGCGTACATAATAGGTACCCTGTGACGGCAAGGTTTTCAATCAAGGCATGTAGTATAACAAGGAACTCCAAACGCTGTCAAATTACTCAAATGATACTTCTTTTGAGCTAATCTATAATGTTTTTCGAGCAGGTGTGCTAGAATATTTTTAGGCACTGCCCTTTCCTGAACTTTGAAAAGAGAATTCTACTCTGTTTAACCGAGAAAACAAAATTCACACTTTCTAATACTCAAAGTGTCATTGAATCTGAATATCTCTCTGACCAAAAACGGGAGAAGTTAAAGGGGTTTTCTAAGATTTTTGAGAAGGAGGAAGACGACTTTCAGTTTTCTGTCGCTTATTCGCATCTCTAATTCAAGCTCTACAGGTGTTATGGAAACACCGCCGAATCAATTCCAAACAGTTTGGCCGTACAAACTAAAAAAAATTAAATGGACAAGATAGGGCGATTCTTTAAGATGTGGCATAATGGTCGCAAGAAAAATAGGGGGTGGTGGGCACACAAGAAAACAGAAAAATCATGGATTCTCTTGACGATGGCCTAAATTCTGCTTAAGAGTAGTCTTAATCCTCCAAACATGTGCTATCCAAGCATTTAGTGCTATCAGTATTAAAATTAAAGAAAATTAAAGTAATAAAGTAATTAAAAAAAATTAAGTCATCCAGATATATTCAAATTCGATATTAGGAGGAGAAAAAAATAAATACAAAAACATCAAATGAGAAAAAGGGGAAAAAATTACTAAAAAAGGAAGGAAACAATTTTACTAAAAAAGGAAGGAAAAAGAAAACTTGACGTTCGAAAAATCCAAAAGACTAAAAAAGTAAGAATTGCAACCTTTTCCAATGATAAGCCCACTTTTAATATTTTCATACGTTTTACCGTCAAATAACTTGAAAATAACGTATCTACATCCCGAAGAACAGTCACTAAAAATAAGGATAAATACAAAAATAGCAAAAGTGGCTATTACTTGCTATCGAAATAATGCTTTCTTTTTTAGAAGCAGATTTGACGAAACCAATACTAAAAGGAACGTAAGAACATTTTCACTTGAGTATTTACTAAGCCAACAGCCCTAATATTTTGCCCTAACAACCAGACACTCGAATGTATTTCCAAAAGTAATTCAAGATTTTAGACAGTGTTACCTATTGATCGTCAGGATTCATAGGTTCCAACTGCTAAATTTTACAATTGATGAATGACATAAAAGAAAAAAAAAGCATAGAGAAGATGCCACCGAAAGGACGCCCGATCATTGAAGCCCCGCCCCCTTTTAAAGACCAGGAGTAGATTGAGCTGTCCCTTTTAGAGTGCATCAAATCTGGGTTCAAGTAGATTCTGTTGATTGCCCACCGCTCCAAACGATATTCTAAAGGGATACCATTTTGCTGGACAAACTCAAAATACCTGGCAATTTTTAAGAGTGAGGATATTTTTGGAAATACCGGTAAAAAAAAAAACAGTAGTCACACTTCATAAGCAATTTAGAAATTTAATCACATACTGAGTCTTAGGCCCATTAGGGCAATACTTTAGTGCCCCAGGCTTAAAAGTTGGCGGAGAAGTTACAAGAGACTTGAATATAGACGCTTAGTATCATATGAGGGGGGGGGTACAGGAATAGTGGAGAGGGCCCTCCTCTAAGTCTCGTTTGCTGGTATTAATATTGTTTTGTATGTGTTTCTTTTGTATGTGTCTTTTTGTTTTTGTTTATCCTTTTTTTTTTACTCCACTTTATTGTAGTTTTAGTGGGTCAAAAATAATTAGTATTATGTCCACATAAATACCAAAGAAACATACCATCGCCGCTGCCTCAGCTACACTTGTCAGCACATCAGGCCGTAACGAATGAAGCAATACTTTTTGTTCTGTGAGCACAAGCACAATCAATTGAAGGGCGTTTTCAGGTCCTAAATTCATCAATAGCTGCCTGAAAAAAATATAGGTGTACACACAGTAAGGGTATCCTCTACAATAACTGCGATGCGGACGTAAACTTATTTTCTGACCCCCTTGACCTTTGTGTTTTTTTACCCTCTTCATTAGAAAACATTCTAATGTACCCCCCTCCCTTACGAAAGTCAGATTTTTGTGTACCAATGTATATAGATATGCACTTAAATTCTAAGCTGGTTTAGTAGAAAGTGCGTGGTATCTAGGAAAAATACTTCTGCAAATCAAACAGTTCGTGGTAACGAACTGTGAGTAAGGAGCGACCTGGCTCAGTAGTAACCGAATCTGTAATAAAAATAATTTTGATACCAATAGACATATCAAAAGGATCGACTTTTTATGCTAATTTCAAGTATATAAATTTCATTAAGTTTAATCCTGCCCATGAAAGGTTATAAGCCTAAGAAAATTTGCCTTATTTTCGAAAAAAGGGGGAAACGCCCCCTAAAAGTCAAGTGATCTTAATGAAAAACGCATCAACATATTCAGCGTATCAGAGAGTAATACCGTATAGGTTTCAAGCTCCTATCTGCAAAAAAAGAAAGATCACGCCAGAAGAAAGATCCCGGATGCGTTTTTTTTGGGAGGGGGGGGATCGTATCAAGCCAGTGGTCCTAGAATATCGGGAGAGGGCTCATTCGAACAGGAATTAGAGGTTCTAGTGCCCTTTTTCAGTGACCAAAAAGATTCGATGGCAACTAGACCCCCTCTCTCGCCCCTTTATTCTCCAAAATCGTCCGATCCAAATTTTGAGATAGCCATTTTGTTCATCATAGTTGAAATGCCCAATAACTATGTCTTTGGGTATAACGTAACCCCCCCCCCCCACAGCCCATGGGGGAAACGTCCCATTGTTTGCGCATAGTATTTGTTATTGGGATGTATGCATACATTTTCGGATGGAGTAGTGGGGAATTTTCTGCTGGGGGTTTTTCCACGGAGGAATTTTACCATGGGGAGGGAAGTTTCCAGAAAGTGAACTTGTCAGGGGAAATTATACACCTGGGGAATTTGCCACAATTCTTATACAAAATTATTTTCGTATTTCTTGCTTTCTCTTGTCCGCCTCAATTTTACGCACGGAGTGGTTAAGAGAAAGTGTCCAGGGTAAATTTTCACCGGGATTGAATTGTCTAGAGGACATTTCCGTGGGAAAGGGGTTTCTCCGTGGAGGTGGAGCCAGATTTCCTGGCACTATTTAAAAAACGATCAGAAATTAAATAAAAAAACAAGTTTTTTTCAACTGAAAGTAAGGAGCAACATTAAAGCTTAAAACGAACAGAAATCATTACCGTACGTATATAAAAAGGGTTCTTTAAGAATGACTCCCCAAACACAAAGGCCGTTCACACAAAGGCTATTTAAACACAAAGGTTTCACAGAAAACACAAAGGCTATTTAAGAAGTACTAAAAAACATTCATTTCTGTTCGTTTTAAGTTTTAATGTTGTTCCTTACTTTCAGTTGAAAAAAAAACTTTTTTTTTATTTAATTCTCATTAAGGATTCTAGGCCTACGGTAATGTTACGTTAGACTTCCCGAGAAATGGAAACGGGATAGTTTTTAGGACTGTATTCCCCTTCTTTTTTTTTTACTCTTACTTCTTTTACTCTTTACTTCTTTTATTTTAACTTAATCTACATGCCTGCGCAAAGAATGGACATGGAGAAATTACTTCCTAGAGCCAGTCAAATAGACCCCCCCTCCCATGAGATTCATAAATGAGTGCCCCTAAAACATGCACTCTTTTGGCAGTTTAACATAACACCCCTTCATCTCCTGAGAAAAGGTCCCCTAATATGCTCTTTGAAGAAAAAATCCTCTTAGTAACACTCTCCCCATAAAAAAAAAGAAAAAAAAAGTAACAATCTCCTCATAAATTCATACTAATAGAATCTGTGCTGATACACTATGTTGGTAAAAAAGGGAAGGTCAACTTGGTAGTGAGTGATTTCTCAAGGTTGTAACAGAAAGGAAAGATCTCTTGTAAAGATCGACTCGATCATTAAATACAGCACAGAGCATCAAAGCCCTCAGGTGAGCTTCCAAACCGGGTTTTTCTGGGCTTTTTAATGTACTTTTTTATTATCCTGAACACACTCAAGAAGTGAAATTAGGTTAATCATAATGAAGTATACCAAGATATGATGAAAATGTAAAACTTAGAACTAAAAATTATGGAAACTACAACAAAGAATTATGGAAAGCAGGCTGCCCAGAACGCATTATATTAAATACCTAACCCCGAATCACGTCTATATACTTAATTAGAAAATATACCTGCATCGTAGTTTTTCTCACTTATACTAAGTTGATTATAACCGATTGCAGACAGACAAACCGGTTTTTCTCAGATCAAACAGAAAAAACTTCTTGATTGTGTTCGGGATAATACACAAGTATCATTTTTCGTAATATGGTACTATTACTTTATGCATTTCATAGTTCAACGAATAAAATTAAACAAGTTTTTTTTTTTTTTTTTTTTTTTTTTTTACTTGTGACCTATACATAGACACGGAAAGACGGATGCCCATTCAGTGTTTTTATGGACTCCTGCTTAATACTTCTAATTCTTCTAATCATAGTTCTGCTTTATTACTTCTTAATTAAGGATGAAGACGTATATTCTGCTTGAGAAACAGCTTCGGCGTTAGGTACACCATTTAGCTATATATCCTAATTCGATAGACTTTCTCATCGTCAAAATTTTAATATTGCTCTTTACTATTAGTTGAACCTATTTTATTTAACTTAGTAGTTAAATAAGCCAATAGATGGCATTATAATATCGACTCCCTTTTACTATCTTATTATATTTAACATTATTTATTAAGATTACACAGATTTCTTAGCTACGATTATTGAGGTTACTTATTAAGATTAAAAATTTCCATCTTATTAGGCTGAGACGAATACAGAGAGATGAATTGCCGTTTTGGGGGAGGGGGGGGGGGGTTACAACAGACTTTTGCCATGTTAAGTGTCAGTTTTTCTGAATATTACGAAATTACGATTTTTTTATTTTAAGCTGTCGCCAATGCCTTCAAGCTTATGTGTTTGATACCCCATGTTTGTTCTACGATGTCGACTGATGACACCTGTGAAATTCCTGAACGCTTGTCTTATTCTATCTACCATTGTTCAAAATACACTATTTTTCATCATTTCTCGTTATTTTTGAAGTACCAAGGACATCAAAATAAAAACATTTTTTGTCTCTTGGACCCATTTTAGGTCTAAATATACCTAATAACTCCAATTTTCTAAGAGTTTCCTTTTCCTTTTAGTACCAGGGCATTACCATTTCGTCAGTGTTGCCATGTTGAAGCATGGAAAACTAGTAAACAAACCTGATTTTTTTTTTAATTTGACTTTGCCTTATGACTGTAAAATTCAAACATTAAAAATCTAAAGACGTTCCGAAAGGACAACTTGATTTCCAAGGACAACCACACCTTCAAATGGACGCTAAGCCCTCTTAAGACATTTTGAGCTGTTTTTTAAGCTCAAATTTTGCTGACTGTTCAACAATGTTTCTTTTATTTGAACTTAGTACATTTTTCTCCTTGGACTTAGTCAGCGTTGCACGTCAACTTTTTCAGTTTAATGCAAGGTTTGACGGTGATAGGTGAGGTTAGATTAGGTTTGGTTAGATTAGATTGGGCTAAGTTAGGTTAAGTTAGGTTTTCAACCTATTTCTGATATTTATAACAAAATTTAAACTATCCTAGATTAACCTAACCTAACATTTACTTTTACCATCACAGTTAGCGCAAGTCTGAAAAAACTGACCCGCAAAGCTAATTGAACCTAAGCACTGAAAAAGGAATTTCGGACATTCACCGGTGAATGTCGACATTAACCAGATTTCGGACATTCACGGTACCATATTCACAAAATGTTTGGGAGGTTCAGTTTTCATTGACGAAAGACATATTTTTTTAAGTTTTAAACATAAAAGAGCATCCTAATCTTCTTGTCGTTTTCATTTAAATATATATTTAAACATGATTTCAACAATTTAAACTAAAATGATTTAAATAATAAATTCTAATTTAAACATATATTTATTTGAATATAATTTTTGTAAAAAAGCTGTATGATTGAAGTCTTTATTTGTAATACTTTTGTTCACCACCTTGTTATCGTGTTCTACAATTTATTTATTACTTCATTTTATTTTATACATCAAGAATGCAAAATCAGGTTCTTCAGATAAGGATATAATTAGCTAGTACAAAATTTGCAAAGATTCTGATAACGAGCATCAAAGAAATGACGCTTTGCACAATAAAAATTTTATTAATAATATTATAGATCTTATTGCATATATATATATATATATATATATATATATATATATATATATATATATATATGTATATATATATATGTATATATATACATATATATATATACATATTTATATAATAACAATAATAATAATAACATTTATTCACCTACCATCTACAAAAATAGATTATAGTGGGGCACTACAAAAAGAAAAAAGAAAAGAAAAAGAAACCAGCTTCAAAAAGATAAAGATACAACACTCAGTATCATAGCGGAGTAATTGATTGCTTGGTAGTCCCCTGTTTAGTTTTTGATTTTTTTTTCTCTTCTTTTTTTTTATGTGGATCATTGTATTTTATGATTTTTTTCTCTAGATTGTATATTTTTTTTTATTTTTATTAAATTTTATAGATTTTCTCTCTTGTGTTGAGTCTCTTAAAGGTGTGAATGTATGATGTTGAAAGCGTTTTTGTTTCATTTTTGTTTCTCCCCTGTTTTTTTCCTGGCCATAGAGCCTTACGGGGGAGTTTATATTGAAGTGTATTTTGTTAAGTTTATTGATTGAATAAATTGATTGATTGATTGATTGATTGACTGAGTATAATTCACGACACTCAAGTAAATGCAGGTGAGAAACGTCGTCTATCTAAATTAACTTTTAGCACTGAATTATTTCGAATGCGAGACCATTGTTTGGATGGCTCCTTAAGACCATATTTTTCAAGGCGGGAATTCCTATAACGCTTGGATATATACAGTAAAAATTTGCAAATTTATAGTAGCACTTTTTGATGTTTTCAGTGTCTATCACTGACAGCATGTGGGATGCACCGGCAAGGTAGATTATGTGTGTGAGCAGACTGAACAATAAACGGAGGCAAGAGATTTCCTGGAGAAGCGGCCGCGATTCGGCACAACAGACGCATAAGCAAATTTAATGGCTTTAGTTGTTTGCTTAACAATTGCTTGTCTAGTTTTAATAATTGTTTCGGCAATCGTTATACCAAGATATCTCAGCTCCGATACTGTAGGGACAACATGATTTCCGAGAGTCACAGAATCACTTTGCGGTGCATTAAAGGACAAAAATTCGCACTTATCAGTATTGATAGAAAGCCCAATAGATTGAAAATCTATCCTTGTTAAGAACAATGGGTATAGAACTAATCATACCCTTACTCATACACTTGGCTCACGACCCTTGAAAGAGCTGCCTGAAACTGGGAGCGACCATAAGTCCAAGTATAGGAGTGACCGTAACTCATATATAACAATCTTACCCCTACTCAGGCTCTTTGATTAAAAACATTTTAAAGAGCATCTGCCCTATCCTTGTTAAGAACACTGGATATAGAACTAATCATACCCTTACTCATACACTTGACTCAAGACCCTTGAAAGAACTACCTGAAACTGGGATTTACTATAAGTCCAAGCATAGGAGTGACCATTACCCATATATGAACAATCTTACCCCTACTCAGGCTCTTTGATTAAAATTTTTTTAAAGAGCTACCTGCCCTATCCTTATTCATACACTTGGCCCAAGACCTTTTAAAGAACTACCGAAAACTAGGAGTGATCATAAGTCCAAGTATATGAGTGACCATTACCAATATATAAATAATCTTACCCCTACTCGGGCTCTCTGATTAAAAACATTTTAAAGAGCATCTGCCCTATCCTTGTTAAGAACACTGGGTATAGAACTAATCATACCCTTACTCATACACTTGACTCAAGACCCTTGAAAGAACTACCTGAAACTGGGATTTACTATAAGTCCAAGCATAGGAGTGACCATTACCCATATATGAACAATCTTACCCCTACTCAGGCTCTTTGATTAAAAAATTTTTAAAGAGCTACCTGCCCTATCCTTATTCATACACTTGGCCCAAGACCTTTTAAAGAACTACCGAAAACTAGGAGTGATCATAAGTCCAAGTATATGAGTGACCATTACCAATATATAAATAATCTTACCCCTACTCGGGCTCTCTGATTAAAAACTTTTTAAAGAGCATCTGCCCTATCCTTGTTAAGAACACTGGGTATAGAACTAATCATACCCTTACTTATACACTTGGCTCAACACCCTTGAAAGAACTACCTGAAACTGGCTCCTCTTCTTGGGACTGGCAAATCCTCTGGCTGAGATAATGATAGTCTGACATTTTCATTCAACTGAACAAGAACTCTAGGTTGGTTTGGTGAAGGGAAAGGTATCTCCAGTAATAGATATCCAATATATCTGAAATATAAAATTTAAAAAATTAAACTTACGCAACTACTTAAATAATCTATACAGTTATTAAAATCTTATTTTTTGTAGTTTAATCTAAGTTAGAGAAGTATTACAATAGAAGTGACATCATTTTCGGTTTCAGCGAGTTGATTTATACCAGGATCGAGTCTCCAAACGTACCGAAATAACAAAAATCGAAAGAAGGATTTTCCACCCCTGTCACCCTCTCTGAGCAGCCCCAGAAGGTTTTTCTGGCGGGGGATTTTAGCGGATTTCGGACATATTGTTCAGCGATTTTTTCTGAACATTTTGGTATAAAAAACCTTTTGTTGCAATTTTGTCCGGGTCAACCCACTTTTCTCCGTACATTTACTGGACTAAAAGGAATTCTCTTTCCACATTATTTACATTTTTGTTCAAATTTTCCTAAAACCTTATTTACCATTTTACACGCCATTTCTGTTAGGTTTGGAACCCAAAATCTGGTGGTGGGTCATGTGAACAGAATGTCATAAAAAAGATATTAGAAAACAATTTAACAGTTTTGATCTCTAAGAACACGTATAAAATCATTCGCAGTATCCTATAGTTCAAAACAGGTGTCAGCCATAAAGATACTTCGGTACACAGAGCACTGAAAAGATAGTAGTCAGTATAAAAGTGACCCCGTCAGCCAAAGCTTCTAACTTAATCCAATCGTACCCATTTTGCAAGGTTCAAGGTTCAAGGTTTTAATCTTTGCATCATCTTCTTATTATGTTTAAGCAGGGGCTCAAGAGGGGGAAAAAAGATTTTAACCCCAAAATCCCCCCACCCCCAGATATTTCTCTGACCGGTAAAATTGGTCTTAAAATGAAGGTAAAGACTATTTCTCAAAAAAAAAAACACTGAAAAATAATTTTTCCCATACATAAATTGGTCTTAAAAATTCAGGTAAAACGACCCATAAACCTCTTCCCCCTGAAAAAAGTCCTTTTTGTATCCCCCTCCGTAACAAAAATTATTTTGGTAAACCCTCAACCCTGTGGCAACAGAATGGATTGATCCTTTGCTTGACAAGCCGAGGCCCACTGCAACAAGGTTGGCGACAGGCTCGTAACTTGTCCCTGTAAAAATACCCAGCAATTGCAATGTTGATTCGACGCCCTATGCGCCAAAAATGACTCTGGATACGGCCTTTTAATGACTATGGATACGGCCTTTTAATGACTCTGGATACGGCCTTTTAATGACTCTGGATACAGCCTTGTTGGTTATCCTTTTTATAACCAATCCGAGCATAAATCCTGGATACGGCCCTGCCTTTAGCAATTAGTTTAACGCTAGAGTTATCAGGATCAGCAACTTTAAACTTCTTAATTGGTTCATTCAATCCCTTCTTGGCAGCTTCTTGTTACACCCCATGCAGGACTAATTTTTCACTTTTGAAATGTTGTCAACTTTTTTGTTGTCAACTGTTGTTGACAAAATGTCAACTTCTATTGTTCTTTATGATAAGCTATCCCAGAAGACGCCACATCTTATCAAGCGTAAACAACTAAGCTATACTGATATCAGAATTTTAGCTCGTCTATCATTCATCCCTAGAAACAATAATAGTCATATTAAATAAAAAGTCCAGTAACTTGCCTTGGGCCACTCCAGTTCAGACCGTGTAATTAAGGAACAAAACCTTTTGTCATGAATTGTCCAAGAAGTTTTTGAGCCTCAGCTAAAGAAGTTGAATTTTATTATAGATGCACTTCAAATGAACGCAGAATTATACCGTCTGAACCTCCAGTTCAGACGGTATAATTAAGGAACAAAATCTTTTGTCATGAATTGTCCCAGGAGTTTTTGAGCCTCGGCTAAAGAATTGTCCCAGGAGTTTTTGAGCCTCAGCTAAAGAAGTTTAATTTTATTAAGACGCACTTCAAATGAGCGCAGAATCATACCGTCTGAACCTCCAGTTCAGACGGTATAACTAAGGAACAAAATCTTTTGTCATGAATTGTCCCAGGAGTTTTTGAGCCTCAGCTAAAGAATTGTCCCAGGAGTTTTTGAGCCTCAGCTAAAGAAGTTTAATTTTATTAAAGACGCACTTCAAATGAGCGCAGAATGAACCTCCAGTTCAGACGGTATAATTAAGGAACAAAATCTTTTGTCATGAATTGTCCCAGGAGTTTTTGAGCCTCAGCTAAAGAATTGTCCCAGGAGTTTTTGAGCCTCAGCTAAAGAAGTTTAATTTTATTAAAGACGCACTTCAAATGAGCGCAGAATGAACCTCCAGTTCAGATGGTATAATTAAGGAACAAAATCTTTTGTCATGAATTGTCCCAGGAGTTTTTGAGCCTCAGCTAAAGAATTGTCCCAAGAGTTTTTGAGCCTCAGCTAAAGAAGTTTAATTTTATTAAAGACGCACTTCAAATGAGCGCAGAATTATACCGTCTGAACCTCCAGTTCAGACGGTATAACTAAGGAACAAAATCTTTTGTCATGAATTGTCCCAGGAGTTTTTGAGCCTCAGCTAAAGAATTGTCCCAGGAGTTTTTGAGCCTCAGCTAAAGAAGTTTAATTTTAATAAAGACGCACTTCAAATGAGCGCAGAATCATACCGTCTGAACCTCCAGTTCAGACGGTATAATTAAGGAACAAAATCTTTTGTCATGAATTGTCCCAGGAGTTTTTGAGCCTCAGCTAAAGAATTGTCCCAGGAGTTTTTGAGCCTCAGCTAAAGAAGTTTAATTTTATTAAAGACGCACTTCAAATGAGCGCAGAATGAACCTCCAGTTCAGATGGTATAATTAAGGAACAAAATCTTTTGTCATGAATTGTCCCAGGAGTTTTTGAGCCTCAGCTAAAGAATTGTCCCAGGAGTTTTTGAGCCTCAGCTAAAGAAGTTTAATTTTATTAAAGACGCACTTCAAATGAGCGCAGAATTAGACCGTCTGAACCTCCAGTATAGACGGTATAATTAAGGAACAAAATCTTTTGTCATGAATTGTCCCAGGAGTTTTTGAGCCTCAGCTAAAGAATTGTCCCAGGAGTTTTTGAGCCTCAGCTAAAGAAGTTTAATTTTATTAAAGACGCACTTCAACTGAGCGCAGAATTATACCGTCTGAACCTCCAGTTTAGACGGTATAATTAAGGAACAAAATCTTTTGTCATGAATTGTCCCAGGAGTTTTTGAGCCTCAGCTAAAGAATTGTACCAGGAGTTTTTGAGCCTCAGCTAAAGAAGTTTAATTTTATTAAAGACGCACTTCAAATGAGCGCAGAATTATACCGTCTGAACCTCCAGTTTAGACGGTATAATTAAGGAACAAAATCTTTTGTCATGAATTGTCCCAGGAGTTTTTGAGCCTCAGCTAAAGAAGTTTAATTTTATTAAAGACGCACTTCAAATGAGCGCAATTCGCTAACATTCCTAGATCACTGATAAATGCAAAGTTTTCTAAATTGGATCTTGAAAACATGTTAGAATCGGTAATTTTTACGAAAGATAAATGGATGACACTTATATAACGTGCTTTCGGTACTATGCTAAAATCCAGGGCACATGCGAGAAAAGAAGTTAGGTTAATGGTAATGAAATAAAACAAAATAGGATGAAAATATAATAGTTTATTGAA